>NC_134363.1:145205113-145505113 GCF_048569485.1 Anomaloglossus baeobatrachus | reverse complement strand
TTGCTGAATCTGTTTACAATATATTGGAGCCTGCCTAGTTTAAAAAAACTGATCCGGCGGCCTTATCCGTTTTTTGCTGCATTACGCCGATCTGGCATCCATAGCTTCCGTTGTAAATCACGCCGTATCACGCTAGATCCGGCGCGATGCATTTGTCAGACAAACGTTACAAAAGAGGTTTCATCCGGCCGCCATATTAGCCAATTATGACAGAACCGGCAGAACCTGGATGCAACGCAAGGCCATCAGGCAAAATCCGGTGCTAATACAAATCAATTGGGATATAACAGATCCGGCGCCGGATCTGTTTTCAGTTTTTTTTCCCCCGGATTGTGCCCGATTTAAAAAAAAAAAACAAAAAAAAAAAAAACTGGTGTGAAAGTAGCGCAAGTTTTGGAAGATTTTTTGGCTTTAGGACTAAGAAAATACCTCTGGAAAGGTTACACTGTATGGTTGAACACCATGGTCACAATATGAGGGGGAGGATTATTGCCCAACTTTGTATTTAACATCTTGATCTTGCCCCTGAGCTCATTGACCCTCTTGGGTGGAGCATATCTGACAAATATGCCATAATTTCCTAATTTGCTTATTACTCCTGTGCCCTCGATGCAGTGTCACACAAAACCACAAAACTAAATGACACAAGGATACTTTGAGACCTTTATTAATAGATGCTTGCAATTTGTTGACTGTTTGAAAAAAATCAGGTGTACTTTTATTACAAATTAAAAATGAGTTTCTTAAAAATCTTGGTTTGACCAGATAAACAATTTAAAAACCTTTGCAGGTAAGATTGCGAAAAAATATGTTTAAAAAACTTGTCATTCCCAAAAGGAGATCTTAGATAAAAAATAAAAACCATCGCTGCAAGAAACCGTGCAGGACGATATTATCTGGTCAACAGCAAAAAGCAAGCACTTAAGGTCTTCAGTTCCAATTCTTTGTTCAATTTCTTATTGCTGGAATTTCAAATCTTGACTTTTGATGACAAAACTGCAAAGAAAATATAAAGAAAAAAAAATATAAACCATTTGATACTTTATTATAACTTCATAAAAAGGCTCTCATTTTAGCTCAGTGTTTAGTAGTGCAAAAGATTACTTCCATGCATTTTAGGAAAAAAAAATCCTTAAAATTCCTGCACAATACCAAATTTTTGCTCATCGAGATTGACACTAACCCGGATGGTGGTAGAGGTGGTAAGCCGGTATTTACTCAGCCCCGCCCTGCTCAGCCTCGGGAGCGGACGTGTTTTCTGCTGATGTTTCGGCTGCCTTGGTCTCTTTACCATCTTGTGGTTTAGGGTTTTCTGGGCGTCTGCGTCTGTAGTTGAAGTTACGGCGGTACCGACGTTGAGGTGGCTGCTGACTCTGGGTTCCATCCCCCTGATTTTCTTTATCCTCTTCATTTCCTTCTTCCTCTCTTGGTTGTCTCTGGCGTGGAGGTCCCCTTCAAGAAGGTCACAAGAAAATGACAAGTCTGTAGTAGTGGTCACCAGTTATATACCACAACATGTCACTATGGGGGTCTTATGTCAGAGGGACAATATGCTCAGTATTTACCATTAAACAATTATTGTTTTAAAAAGAAACATTAAGAAAACTTACTCATACCTGTGGAATCGGGGTCTGAAGCCTCTGTACATGTTGTTCTGCCTTCCTGGTCTGCCTTGTTCGCCGGCACCTTGGCTTTCTCCCTATAAAAAAAAAAAAAAAAAAAAAAAAAAAAAAATCTGTAAGTTGGGTACATTCTATAAAATTAGACTATGAAAGCTTAAGGCAAGCTTACCTCAACTACTTCACCCTGTACTGGCGCATTGTTATACTGCGGTCTGCGCCCATACGGTCTCCTCAAGTAGTAAGGAGGATACCGACGCCTCCGGTAAGGGCGTTGTTGGTTAGCACCCTCTCCATCTGTCGCAGTCTCATTTTCTTCGGGCTTCTCTCCACTCTCGCTGTTTTGGTAGTTTTGCTGGTAGTTACGTGGAGGACCTCGGCGACGTGGATAGCGCCTATAATGGTTGCGATCTGCTGCATATTTGCTGCCTTGGACTGGAACGCCCCCAGGACCAGTAACATTAGCTGCCTCTGCACCCTGCGGAGAGAAGATCCATGGTTTAAAAGAAAAATCCCATCCATCCAAGAGTGGTTTTCTTCTAACGAAAGCTACCAAAATTGTGCAAATGTTTATGCAACTTCATGAAATAAGCCATTTTAAGCTCAAATGGGACAGTTCTGTACTTTGTTGTTTGTGGGGGTTGACTAACAGTAGCAGAGCAATGGCCTCACCCACAGTTGAAACTCAATGCAGTAAGGATGATAATTGATTCCCAAGACCACCATGGACATAATTTAGTCTTGGGATCAACAAGGACACGCAAGACCCATTCCATGTTTGTAAAGTTCATATGCCACATTTAACCAGACCTTACCTTCTCTCCCTCCACTACATCAAACTCTACAGTTTCACCATCTCCCACACTGCGAAGATACTTCCTAGGGTTGTTCTTCTTAATGGCAGTCTGGAAATAAAAAAAAAATGAAACATTTGCATCAAAGACAAGGCCGTATCTAGGACAAATGCAATTAGAACTGTTACTTTGCAGTGTTTGGAAGCAAGGTGCACAAAGTGTGAAGTCTAGCTTTTGCCTACACCAACTTCTATAGTAGTGGACATTGCTTCAAATATACATTTAAAAAGGGAACCACCATATGATTCATGCCCCCCCCAAAAAAAAAAAAAAAAAAAAAAAAAAAAGCAGCCTGGCTGCACCTTGGTATATGGTCTCTGAAACAATCTAGTGTTTGAAGGATCTCTAAATTTTTCTCAAGGAACCATGGCCAGAGACCAGACTAGCTAGAGCAGACACTGGGATACAACTGCTGGGAGTGTAACTGGACTATAAAGACCACGCTGGAAACAAAAGTATATTTTTCTGAAATGACTGACATACATACTTTGTAGCAATTGTGATTCATGACGTATTTGGTTTGGGAAGCATAAGTCAGGTGACAGTTTGCCTTTAAAAGGGAATCAGTCAGCAGGTTTTTGCTATGTAATCTGACCACCACATGCTGTAAGGGTTAACATTTCAGCCATGTATCTATTATCCAGTTTACTTGCTATATTTTAGCTCCAGTAAATCATCATTGTTGGGTCACAGCAGCCACCCAAGTAGTCCCCTCTGATTAGCAGATCACAATCTATATAGACTTTGTAAATAGAAAGCTGCCCCTGCCCACACCAGGCTTTCAAAGCTCTGCTGCATTGCTAAATCTAAAAACTGTCAAAACCACTAAGTGAAACATTGTTGGAGCCAGGGTCTCTGCATACATTATGATGCTCTATTCCAAAAATAAATTTTATAACTAGAGACAGTGGGTTGCATTAGTGATTGTTTTTCCTGAGACTATAAAACAGATGACTTAGTTAGTTATTGACTACAATGAAGCACTGGAATTATTAACTGAAAGTGAAATAACTTTAGTGCCACCTACTGGGTAGCAATCCTAAGTCAACAACTGATACCTACCAACAGGTGGCACCAAAGGTCACATTTTTCTCTGAATAAGATATTTGCACATTTAAATCCCCAGAGACACATTGAATGGCCTACAAGTCTTACACTCAGCAAAATGCTCCCTCCTTAAACTAAAAGGGCAAGATCTAGCACACAATAGACATACTGATTGGGAAATTTAGGTTATTTCTTAAGGGGACAGTGTTTCTGATGTATATAATGCACTATGGAATTAATGGCGCTATATGTGAATATACAATAGGACAAATTGTAAATATTTTCCTACAACATGCTGTCTTACAAATCAAACCATTTTTACAGGGCTTCCTAGTAAAAATGCAATCCTTTTTAAAAAGTAAAGAAATGCAGAGCCAACCATGTATCCAGTTTAATTTAAAGGGGCTGGCTAGGAGATTGATATCTTTATAAGGGAGAGCCATGTTTTTTTAAGTTCAGGACAAGATCTTTAAGTGTTTGGGCCTTAAATACTCTGCTGCATGATACAGTTTACACTCAGAAGCATCAGTTTAGGCTATAGCTATGACTAAGTGTAATGTGACCACAGCCTAAGTCTACATCATCGTCCAAGCACAGGATGTGTCAATGGAGCTTAGGGACGTTTCAGACATCCAGCTTTTTGGTGGATCCGGCGCACTCCAGTACAGTGGCAGTGCAACAAGCTCTGGTCACATGCTGTCATGCCATGCTGCCACTGTACTAGAGTGCGCCGGATCCGCCAAAAAGCCAGGTGTGTAACAGCCCTTAACAGGTACAGCAAAATAAAAATAAAGTTGATGTAAACAGCACCGACAATTAGGCTATGTTCACACAGTGAATACAGTGGAGAAAAAAAAAAAAATTAAAATTAAGGAGTCCAATTAGGTTGGCTACACCACATACTTCTAGTACAACATCAAGGATTGCTGTAAACTAGTGAGAAATATAAATATATATATATATTTATTAATTAAGTGATAGTTATGGACACTTAACCTTAATTAGGCCATAATATGAGTGACTTATCGTTGCGCCATGTCCTGGTCAGTACAATTTAACTTCTATGTATGAAAATGTAATGTTTTCAACTAGTTCCTGATTATATACCTAAAACTGTTAAGAGGGATTTGCAACTGCAAGCTTCTACATTACCAATATAAAATTGCTCAGTGCAATACTCATAGCTGTTGATGTGGATGTTGAGTATTGCACTGGGCAATTTATATTGGTAGTGTAGAAAGTTGCAAATACCTCTTAACAGTTTTAGGTATATAATCAGGAACTAGTTAAACACATTAAATTTTCATACATAGAAGTAAATTATACTGACCAGGACATAGTGCAACGATAAGGAACTCATTATGGCCTAATTAAGGTTAACAGTGTCTATAACTCATTTAATTACTCTGTATAGAACTATATATCCCATAATCATACTATACAGCAATGCATACAATTCTTGATGTACTATAAGTATGCGGTATAGCCAACCTAATTGGACTCCTTGTTTAATTTTATTATATGCATTAAAATAAAGATTTTTTTTAATAAAGTATTGGGTTTGTACCACTTTCTCTGCTGTATTCATAGTAGTGGTTTCCCACACTTGTGTGAGGTCTGGATTGGTGACCTATTATATATGTTCACACAGTGCTTTTCTAACCACAAAAATGCAGCATTGATGGGCCCCAAAAAAAAAAAAAAATAAACACCCACAGGAAAAAAAAAAAAATGCGTTTTGATGCACAATGCTTTTAAATCAAGTCTGTTGACTGGAAAAGCTCAAAAATACAAAAACTTATAAAAAAACAAAAAAAAAAAAAACACGTTGCATTTTCAAAGATGCAGCCAAAAATAAGATGCAGTGTGGACAGCAAAATAAATCTCAGCTTTTGCTGGGGGAAGGAAATGCATGCATTTTTGGTGCATCTTTGTGACCTAAACAAAAAAAAAAAAAAATGCAATAAAAAGATGCACTGTGTGATCAGAGTTAGGCTTTTTTGCTCAAAAGGGCCAGAATGCAGGATATCAAGCTTTGAACTGAAGCAGGGAAAAAAATAAATGAACTCACCTGGTGTACAAACACATCTTCCTTGGTGTCATTCCTAAGAAAACAAAAACGAGATTGAGCTTAAAGGGAAAAAGAAAAAAAAAAAGTTTTCTGGGTGTGGGAGAGAAGGAGGCTGGCGGTTAAATACTTAACCCATTGAATGGAGCAGTCAGATCACCATGTGCTGAGCATCAAGAGCCCACAGCAGGGTAATGGTTACATTATACCTTGCAGTGGATACAATGTATCATTCAGTGTATCAGCAGAAGAGCTGCACTCACCTGTTAATGAAGCCATATCCATTGCGCACATTAAACCATTTGACGGTACCCAAAACCTTGGTTGCTGTCAGGAAAAAAAAAAAATAAAATATTTAGAGATCAGATGGACTAAAATGTAAACAAACAAGTAATGGGAGGGGGCCAGCTCCCAGGCCTGGAGGTCAGGGCCATCCCTAGAAAGCAGCACTGAGGCACCACGTGGCTGGATCCCGGCCAGGACACTACCCGGCTCCCCCTCCCGGCTTCCGTCCACAAGGAGGGTCTGGGTCCTGCATGCAGACGTGCACCCCCCTAATACTACACTATGGAGGGAGGGAGGTGAAAAAACGCAGTGCGGGCGGCGCCGGGACACAAAGAATGTAGGGACGAGTAGGCCGCAGCGGACATTTTGAAGGCCCCAGGAAGCGATGACGTCACGGCCGTGAGGCGGGCGGGCGGATGAGAAAGAGGAGGGGGGACTGTGGAGGGGGGAACCGCCACTCACAACGCGTGGCAGTGCGCGCTATACACCGGCCGCACCAACCGCCGCCTTAACCCTTCACCAGCCAATACTCACCGATGACCTTCTTCTCCCCCACAGTGGCCGCCGGTTCCGGGCCTGACTTGCTTTCCAGGGCGGCTGGCTGCTGCTGCTGTTGAGTTTCGACGTCGCTGCTCATGGTGGTAATTGGTTGTGGTTCCCTTCAGAGGTGGTGACTCGGGCCGGCGGTGGCTCGCTGTTAAAACTTTGACCCCGGGTGTTGATGGTAACTTAGGCCGGCGGTGGGGGGCTGCTGCCTTCGAGCTCCCTGCTGTCCGCTCTCCGCTCCCGCTACCGATCGAACTGCCTAGTATGACGTTACAGACGGGTTAATCATCGCAGACTGCCCGCCCCGCTCGCGCCCTCACTGGTCGACACACTCGTCAGTCGAAATCTCTGCGCGCCGATAGGCGGAAGAGGGTGTCAATCTAATAGTAGTACGTCGTGATTGGTCGTAGGTTTTCGCGGACGGGCGCTATTGGCCGGTTAAGATGTCGATCACGGGATTGGTGGGATTAGTCTCGACCGTGGCCTCAGACGGCACCATAGCTGCTGTGAATACTAACACACAGCGCTATAGAGGGGGGAGGGGAGGACAACGTGCCTGGTGCAAAGCCGGGGGGCACAGCTTCACCTCATCTTCATCAATTCCCTCAGTGTCACTGATACACACGGTTAATTCAGCCCCTAACCTGCCTGTCATTCCACACCAATCATTTCCACACAGACAATAGGGCTGTTATGACTGAAAAATTACACAGAAATGCAAACAATTGTCATTTCTGACAAATCTCTGGGGGATTCGTTACATCTCCGTTCACACCGCCATGTTTCTCTGCGCCTCGTAGGTTTTAATCCTCTGCTCCAGTCAACGTCTGGTCACTATGTCATTGTATCCAGGAAAAAATAAATTAAAAAATATATGTAATAAAAAAATCAGATTTCATCTATTTTACCTCATTTCGTTGACATAGAGGACATAATACTGCGCTATAAAGACAAAAATATAATAAAAAACCCCACATTTCATCTATTTTACGTCATTTCGTTGGCGTAGGGGCCAAATACCTTGTTATAAAGAAAAAATATAATAAAAACCACACATTTCACCTATTTTACCTCATATTGTTGCCATGCAAGCCATAATGCCGCGCTATAAAGAAAAAATATAATAAAATCCTCACATTTCACCTATTTTACCTCAATTCATTGGCGTAAAGGCCAAATACCGCGCTATAAAGAAAAAATATAATAAAACCCCCACATTTCACCTATTTTACCTCATATTGTTGGCATGAAAGCCATAATGCCGCGCTATAAAGAAAAAATATAATAAAATCCTCACATTTCATCTATTTTACCTCATATCATTGACATAGAGGCCAGAATACCGCTCTATAAAGAAAAATATATAATACACAGCTCACATTTCACCTATTTTACCTCATTTTGTTGGCGAAAAGGCCATAATATCGTGCTATAAAGAAAAATATCTAATAAAAACCTCAGATTTCACTTATTTTACCTCATTTTGTTGACATAGAAGACAAATACCGCACTATAAATTAAAAAAATAATAAAAACCCAACATTTCACCTATTTTACCTCATATTGTTGGCATGAAGGCCATAATACCGAGCTATAAAGAACAAATATAATAAAACCCCCACATTTCATATATCTTACCTCATTTTGGTGGTGTAGGAGCCATAATACAGCGCTATAAAGAAAAAAATATAATAAAAACCTCTCATTTCACCTGTTTTACTTCATCATTAGCATAGAGGCAATAATACCACACTATAAAGAAAAAAATATAATAAAAAACACCACATTTCATCTATTTTAGCTCATTTTGTTGGCGTAAAGGCTATAATACCACGCTATAAAGAAAAAAATATAATAAAATCCCCACATTTCATCTATTTTACCCCATTTTGTTGGCGTAGAGGCCATAATACTGCGCTATAAAAAAATATAATAAAACCTCTAATTTCACCTATTTTACCTCATTTCATTGGTGTAGAGGCAATAATACCGCACTATAAAGAAAAAATATAATAAAAACCCCACATTTCTTTTATTTTTCTTCATTTTGTTGACAAAGAGGCGATAATACCGCACTATAAAGAACAAAATATAATAAAAACCTTACATTTCATCTATGCTACCTAATTTTGTTGACGTAGAGGGCATAATACCGCGCTATAAAGAAAAAAATAAAATAAAAACCTCACATTTCATCTATTTTACGTCATGGTGTTGACATAGAGGCCAGAATTATTATTATTATTTATTATTATAGCGCCATCAATTCCATGGCGCTTTACATGTGAAAGGGGTATACATGATAGGGACAAGTACAATAACCATAAACAGTACAAGACACAGAATATCACTCTAAAGAAAAAAATATATTACACACCTCACATTTCACTTATTTTACCTCATTTTGTTGACAAAGAGGCCATAATACCGCACTACAAAGCAAAATATATAACAAAACCCCCACATTTCACCTATTTTACCTCATTTTGTTGGTTTAGAGGCCATAATACTGCACTATAAAGAAAAAAATGTAATACACACCTCACATTTCACCTATTTTACATAATTGTGTTGATGTAGAAGCCCTAGTACCGCAAAATAAAGAAAAAATATAATAAAAAACCCACATTTCACCTATTTTACCTAATTTTGTTGGCATAGAGGCCATAATATCTCACTATAAAGAAAAAAATATAATAAAAACCCCATATTTCATCTATTTTACCTCATTTTGTTGACGTAGAGGCCAAAATATTGCGTTATCAAGAAAAAAATAATACAAACCTCAGATTTCATCTATTTTACCACATTTCATTGGCGTAGAGGCTATAATACCGTGCTCTAAATAAAAAATACAATTAAAAACTCACATTTCACCTATTTTATCTGATCATTGGCGTAGAGGTGATAATACTGCACTATAAAGAAAAAATCTAATAAAAACCTTACATTTCACCTATTTTATCTCATTTCATTGACATAGAGGCCATAATACTGCGCTATAAAGAAAAAATAAAATAAAATCCTCACATTTCACCTATTTTACCTCATTTTGTTGACCTAGAGGCCATAATACCGCGCTATATAGAAAAAAAATAATAAAAATATCTCTTCACCTATTTTACCTCATTTCATTGGCGTAGAGGCCATGATACTGCGCTATAAAGGAACAATTATAATAAAATCCTCACATTTCATCTATTTTATCCCATTTTGTTGGCGTAGAGGTCATAATACCGCACTAAAAAGAAAAAAATCTAATAAAAAACCCACATCAACATACCCATCAAATTTTTCAACCAGAGGACGCTTAAGGGAAATGCATGGTGTGTTTTTCCTGGCATTTTTTTAAGGCCGGAGTCACACTCTAAACGAACTGAGGAAAAAAAATCGCACCCATACAAGTCTATGCATGTGAGAAAAACATCGGACTGCACTCGGTGCACACAGTGCGCTATATGCACAGGCTGACAATGGAGGAGATAGAGAGATTATCCCCTCCCTCTCTTCCGCAGCACCCGCCCTCTCCTCCGCAGCTGTGACCCAATTGCAAGATCGGGTCACAGTCGCATGACACTCGGCTTACGCTTGCAGTAGAACCTGCGCCGAGGGTCATTTGCATATTGCATCCGTTGTTCTCACATCAGAAGCGATACGCAAGTGTGACCCCAGCCTAAGGCGTCTCACCATTGTATTTTGTAGCATTTTTTATTTGTTCTATGTATCCACATGGAAGATGCCTTAATAATGGTCGTGTGACTTCTTTTAATGGCTTTGGAAAAATGAAGCGGTAAAAAAAAAAGCTAAAAAGAAAGAAAAATGAACTTATGCACAGCACGTCGTTTTGATATTACTTTGCAGAGGGTCATTCTTTTTTTTTTTTAGTTTTTTTTAAGCACTTTTTCAGGCAGGTTTTGGCGCGGAACTTCCTGAAAAACACATCGTGTGTACATACACGATGTATGTGTATGTACACACGATGTTACATGTACACACGATGTATACAAATGATGGTTTTATCATGAACTCTGAGGGCCATTCACCGGGACTTCTGCTTACGTTCTCGTTTTGAGAGTTATCTGAAGTTTGGTTGTATCCTGATCTGAACCCAACCGAACACCTCTGGGGAGTTCTGAATAGACAAGTTGTCATCACTCTCCATCCAGCATCCAGGCTCTCAAAGAGGTCGTTCCAGCAAATGGAAAAAGCTAAATGTTGCCAACTTGTTCATTCAAGACTTAAGCCTGCTTTACACGTTACGATTAAGCATACAATATCGTATGCGATCGTAACCGCCCCCATCGTATGTGCGGTACGTTCAATTTGTTGAACGTGTTACATAAACGATTATTTGCTGTCACACGTACTTATCCTTCCATACGACCTCGATGTGGGCGGCGAACATCCACTTCCTGGAGTGGGAGGGACGTTCGGCGTCACATCGACGTCACGCGGCAGCTGGCCAATAGAAGCGGAGGGGTGGAGATGAGCAGGACATAAACATCCTGCCCACCTCCTTCCTTCCGCATTCCCGGCTGGAGCCGCGGGACGCAGGTAAGATCTGTTCACCGTTCCCGGGGTGTCACACACTGCGATTTTTAGCAATTGAATGACGTGTATGCGATGAACGTTTTAACGTTCAATCGCAATCGCTTGTACCTGTCACACGCTACAATATAACTTACGATGCTGGATTTGCGTCACTTACGACGTGACCCCGCCGACACATCGTAAGATATATTGTAGCGTGTAGAGCCCGCTTTAGACCTCTTTCACACGTCGGTGATTCTGGTACATATATGCTAGGTTTTATACGTACCAGAATCACGGACATGTGCAGACCCATTATAATCAATGGGTCCGCACACACATCGGTGATTCTTCACTGACCGTGTCTTCATGCGGCGTACACACGTGTCCGTGGTTGCCGCACGGAGACATGTCCATTTTTTTCTGGCATCACTGATGTCCCACGTGAAACACTTACCAGAAAAACACAGACATTTAAGATAAAAGCATTTTTAACTCACCTTCTCCAACAACGCTCTCTCCGGTCTCTGCATGCTGCTGCTTCCGAGCCGGCTAATTACTGGCATGCATATTCATGTATACAGTCACAGCCGACCCCGAAGTAGCTTCAGCAGAGTCAGCGGCAACAGGAAACACAGCAGAGCCGATGAGTTCAGCACCACGGACAGCAGGAGCGGGGACAGGTGAGTTTATCGCCATGTGCAATCACGGATGACGGATCACGTCTCACGGATTGCACATGGACAACCCACATGTGCCGTGAATCACGGCACATGGAGGGACATATGCGTTTTTAACACGTCAGTGACAAACGTCCGTGTTTTTCACTGACGTGTGAAACAAGCCTTAGAAGACTTGATGCTGTCCTTAAAAATCATACAAAATACCAGATGTAGTTTTTTTGTGGGCTGTATTCATTTTTGCATCAACTAATTTGAGTAAAACAGAAGATTTTGTAAGGAAAGTTATATTTAACCTTACTTTCAAGTTATGGTTTAAAAAATCTTTGTATGAAACTCAGTCTTGTCAAAATTTTGGAAATTGTTCTTGTGTTCAGTGAGATATTGATTAAAATCTTACTTTTCAAAGGGATGTACTCATTTATGTGGAGCACTGTAGATGTCCATTCTTTTTTCACGTACTAGCATCTCATCAGATTTTCATCAGTTTCATCTGTGCTTACTGCAACTTTCATCAGTTTCTCTTAGGCCCCCTTCACACGTCCGTGTCTCCGGTACGTGCTAGGTCCGTGCCCGTATGTACTGGAGACACGGGCACACGTATACCCATTAAAGTCAATGGGTATATGTGCACGCACGTGTTCAGTCATTAGCCCGTGCCTCCGTGTGGAGCAGACGTGTGCTCCACACGGATGCATGTCCGTGTTTCTCCAGCAGCACGGGCCCGCACACTTACAGCACGGATGTAGTGTGGATGCGGGTGCACGTGACACTCGCCGGAGAAACACACGTGGCATTGTAAAAAATTAACACAAACTCATCTCCACCATACCTGCAGTCTCTGCCACGGCTGTCACCTGCATCCGTCCCCCAGTGAATTTGAACAACGCGTCTATTTCACTGGGGTCCGGAAGCAGCGTCAGCGGGGCGTGGCCTGTGCTGGACACTGTCAGTCAGCACCATAGACAGCTCCGGAAGAAACAGGTAAGGCGGGGCTTTCCGTTCTCCGTGTGTTATTACGTATAACACACGGTGAACAGGAATGTGCCACAAACACGGCACACGGGGAGCAAACCACCCCTTTAACACGTACGTGAAAAAACGGATCGTTTTTTTCACGGACGTGTGAAGGGGGCCTTAGGTGAAGCAAAAAAAGCTTTGCTACTTTCTTTTATCTAGCAGTCAACGAAAAATGGACAGCACTCGAATAAGATCCAAATGCTTTACGATATTATTCATGGACCCATAGACTGCCGATGTTTATTAGTTCAATGGCAGACTCACATCAATATTGGACATGTCTCCGCGATTTAGCACTGACCACTTGGTCTGCAAAAAAACTCGGTCACGTGAGCCTATAGCGCATATATATATATATGTATATATATATATATATATATATATATATATATAAAAATATATATAATATATATATATATATATATATATATATAGTGGTCCAAATGTAGGTGGACAGAGAATAATAACATTTATTTTGATTTATATATAAAATTATATTTACTAACACAAGCATAACATTGACAAATCTTATTCTGAACAATAATACAAAAGCCCTTAAATTTTATCAACGCTGGTGCTCAAGCTGTTTTCCATTACAATTTGCACAGCTTTGAAGTCTGCCTCTTACGCTTCGACAATCATTGTTGCACAAGTCTCTCGGTATTAATTTCTTGAGATGCATATCTTATGTACTGTAATTTTTGAAATCACTGACACTTTTTGTTTTTCGACTATAAACTTTGTCCTTTGAGTACTCCCCCAAAAGAAAAAAATCCTTTGGGGTCAAGTCTGGTAAACGTGTCGGCCAATCAAGTGGGCCTCTTCGGCCAATCTATTTATTATGAAATGTTTCATTAAGATACTCACGGACTACTCTTGAATAATGTGGAGGGGTCCATCTTGTTGGAAATAAAGGTCATTTGAATTAGGCTGTTGCTGTAACTGGGGAACAACTTGATTCATTAGAATTTCGAGATACTTATCTCCTGTGACTGTTCCATCAAAAAATATTGGTCCTAAAACACCAAAACTTGAAATACCAGCCCAAACATTGACACCAGGCTCATTTAGCTGTTGCTCTAATGTTAAATGCATGTTCTCATTATACCAGTAAATACAATTATGTCTGTTAATATGGCCGGATAATTTGAAAGAAGCTTCATCACTCCACATAATGTTATCTAAAATTACTGGATTTTACACCATGCTTGATAAATCTCCCCCTTCATAACCCTATTACACATACTGTCCACTTACCTTTGGACCACCCTGTTTATATACAGTATATATATATATATATATATATATATATATATATATATATATATATAAAAACTGTATATATATATGTGAGTTCTATCTATGAAACACTCAGATAGAACATGTATGTGATAAACGGAAGTCTGAACGAGCTTTTTGGGATACGTTTTTTTGCTGACTTTTCATACCAGAATCTCTTCATCTCTCCAATCAAACCTTGAGGATTTTGAACTCCCCGTGTTTTATTGTTGAGTGTCTGTTCCCAAAGCGTAGTAAAAAAACTCAGTGTGAACATACCCTTAGGGGTACTTTGCACACTACGACATCGCAAGCCGATGGTAGCGATGCCGAGCGCGATAGTGCCCACCCCCATCGCAGCTGCGATATCTTGTGATAGCTGCCGTAGCGAAAATTAACACTACGGCAGCTTCACATGCACTTACCTGCCCTGCGACGTCGCTCTGGCCGGCAAACCGCCTCCTTCCTAAGGTGGCGGGTCGTGCGGCGTCACAGCGACGTCACACGGCAGGCGGCCAATAGAAGCAGAGGGGCGGAGATGAGCGGGAAGTGAACATCCCGACCACCTCTTTCCTTCCTCATTGCAGCCAGGACGCAGGTAAGGTGATGTTCCTCGCTCCTGCGGCTTCACACAGCGATGTGTGCTGCCGCAGGAACGAGGAACAACATTGTAACATCGGTCCTTCCGAAATTATGGAAATGACCGACGCTACACCGATCATACGATTTCGACGCTTTTGCGCTCGTTAATCGTAGTAAAAAAGGATTCACATACTCCGATGTCGACAGCGACGCCAGATGTGCGTCACTTTCTATTTGACCCCACCGAGATCGCACGTGCGATGTCGTAGTGTGCAAAGTACCCCTTAGACTAAAGTTTTTTGAGGCTTTCAAAAACAGAGTTTTTGAAACATTTGTTCACGATAATTATGCAGTGTAAATGTCCAATTAGACTGCTTCTGGTGAATCCCTAACACAGGTGTAGATCCCATGGAGCGTGACTAGAAAACTATTGTGTATGGTATGCAAAACACTATTGAGATTATAATGAGTGATCTATAGATATATAGACTGGGGAAGCCAGAAAGACACTAAACAGGCAGAAGAGACCCCAGCAGCCATTTTTAACAGAAGACACCCTAAAGATCATCGAAGAAAGACGAATTGTAAACGGTAACAAGCAGGACGCAGACAACATCAGTAAAACACTAAAAGCAGGCTACAGAGCCATTTGAGCAGACAAAAACTTTATTAGACCCGCAACACACATCCGTTTTTTTTGTACGTGTGCGGTACGTATTTGCACGTACCGGAGACACGTAGACACGAAGACCCATGTTATTCAATGGTAGATGGCACACACACACGTAAAATCACACGGAACGTGTGTCCGTGTGGTAAGTACGTGTGTGCGCTTTTCTACACGGACGACATGTCCTTTTTTGGCCGGCAGCACGCAGGCACGGACCCGCTTTAGTCTATGGGTCCGTGCCTGCACGTACCGCACACGGAGTATGTCCGTGTTCAGCACGTATCGTCCGTGTCCGTTTTTCATCACAAAATCTGAAACACTTGTTTCCAATCTATCAGGACAATTGAAAGCAAACAACAACACCAGGATCTCATGATGAATGATTAAAATCATTAATTGGGTAAGAATACGGGCCTTTAAAAACGGACAGCACACGGACAGCACACGTACGTATTTTATGTCAATATGGACATTCAACACGCACACACGGCTCGCATACGCCATCACACGGATGCCATACGTACCGGAGAAACGCCCCAAAAATACGGAACACGGACCCGAAAAACAGACCGTAAGACACGTACGTTTTTTTTGCGGAAGTGTGTTTTAGGCCTTACAAAAAGATATGTACAGAGATAGAGAATTAATATCTGAAGAGTGACTGTGTTGATCACCAGAAACTTTGGAATACCACTACAGATATGGGTGTGCCAAGCCATCTAATCATTCTCATTAGGATCCTTTACATTGACCAAGAAGCAACAGTCCAAACAGAACAATGTTACACAACATGGTCCAAAGTAGAGCGAGTGTCAGACGAGGCTGCATCCTGTCACCATTTCTCTTCAATTTATATGCAGAAGCTATTTTCAGGATGGCTTGACTTGCCAAAAAAAAGAAGACGGGATCAAAGTTGCTGGATGAAACATTGACAATCTTAAATACGCAGACTATATTGATAGCAACAAGCGTAGATGCAATGAAGGATTTATTATGAAGCGTCAAGATGGAAAGCTCTAATATAGGACTCCTACTTAATACAAAGAAGAGAAAGATATTGACTACTGCCACGTATGACCGGGACAAGTTTGAGATGGACGGCGACAATCTGGAAGTTGAAAAGGATTTCAACCTTCTCAGGTCAAAGATGCAGCGATGACATTGGACGTTAATAAGAGAATAGCTATGGGCAAATCAACAATATATTTGTTGGACAAGGTCTTCGAATTAAGGAACATTTTACTGGCGATAAAGACACGGCTCATAAATAGTCTGATCTTTTCTTTAATAACATATGGATACAAATCCTGGAAGATGAAAACCAAAGCAGAAGAAGAATCAACACCTTTGAAATGTGGTACTGGAGAAGGATGGTATTAATACCATGGATGGCAAGGAGAACAAGCAAAATAATTTTGGAATAAATGAAACCAGACATATCACTTGAATAAAGGATTACCAAGCTACAACTTGCCTACTTTGGACACATCATATGAAGATAGCAATCACTGGAGAAGGATATCATGGTACAAAGCATAGAAGGAATAAGGCGAAGAGGAAGACCAGCAACCCAATGGCTTGATACAATCAAGATCACAGTTGAGTAGACCCTGGTGGACCTATCTAGGCTTGCACACGATCGATCTGCCTACAAAACGTTCATCCATCAATTCACCATGGCTCAAGATCGACCTGAAGGCCATTAAATGAAAAAATAATAAAGACATTTACAGATGTCTCCGTGCATACAGTGGTAGACACAGACATAATAAATAAATAAAGCGTATTGTGCTTTAAATGAGGCCCCATAATAGTATACACCCAAACAATAAACTTGAACCTTTATCCAATGCAAAATCTGTGCACCACATAAAGTGTGCAATTTGTTACTATTGTTTTATTATGTAACAGAGAGGCCTTTGGACTCACTTATACACCAGGGATAGAGTGGAATTACTGAAACCCCTATAACTATGCACCTGTATGCATTCTGCAACTACAGAATAAAGGAATAAGACCTCTATTTAACATGCATTATGCTATTCATGGCTTGTCCCATACTATGCCATACAAATGCATTACTGTATTATAGAATCATAGAAGGGTAGAGTTGGAAGGGATCTGAAGGTCTATGAGGTCCAACTCCCTGCTAGTGTAGGTCTTCCTAAATCATCCCAGCTATTTGTTTATCTAGCTTCTGTTTGATCACAGAGCCTCAAAAGAGTCCTGTAAACTAAAGAAAATGTCTAACTAAAAAACTATTATCCGATACCCATTAGGAAATTGTAAATGACTAGGAAGGGATGTACTCCATTTAGGATCCTTATCCATTTTCCAAAGCAGAGACCAACTATGGCCTCAATCAAGTATCCATGTATCACATACCTGTTCTGTAAGTGTTTTTCATGGATAGAACATGTACCCTATGGTGGTAGATGAGAGCTATATTCCACCTAGCAAATGCCTTTTGCACTGGTGAACAGCAGGCAAGGAGAGCAAACCTGGCCAGGACCTTGTCTGCTGTTCCAGGTTTTTGGGGCAGTGTCCAGGGTGTAGAGCTGCCGGATTAGCACAGCATAAATAGGCAGCCAGAACCTCTTAATGTGGTGGGTGGTTGGGCTGGAAAGCTGAAGCAGGTTCTGTGAGAATGATATCCCTGAATGGACTGGCACCTCCAGAACCTTTGCTATGCTGTTTGACAAGCTGGACTTTTGCTTTGCATTCCGGTCTGAAGTAAAGCCTGCTACACACGCTTCAATATATCTCACAATCCGTCGTTGGGGTCAAGTTGTAAGTGACGCACATCCGGCATCGTTTGTGACGTATCTGCGTGTGACAGCTACGTGCGATCAGGATTGAACGCAAAACCGTTGATCGCAAACACATCGTATCATTCTCTAGAACTGAGCGTTTTGTTGCACGAACCTAGTCAATTGTAACGTGTGACATCCCTCATACGATTTTGGTGTCTGATGCTATGTGCGCAGGTGTGCGCTCTGCACCGCAGCTTATAAAAGGTCTGCTTCAGAGCGCAGCTGAAAAGCTGCGTTCTGAAGCGCCTCACAATGTCTGTCATTCACTAATCTCTGTCAGTCGGTCACTATCTCTGTCCCTCACTCTCTGTCCATGTCAGTCTATCCCCCTCTCTCATATACTCACCGATCCCCGATCCCCGGCGCTGCACGGCATTCACACTGCTCCGGCGGCTTTTACTGTTTTGAAAAAGCCGGCCGCCCATTAAACAATCTCGTATTCCCTGCTATCCCCGCCCACCGGCGCCTATGATTGGTTACAGTGAGACACGCCCCCACGCTGAGTGACAGGTGTCACACTGCACCCAATCACAGCAGCCGGTGGGCGTGTCTATACTGTGCAGTGAAATAAATAATTAAATAATTAAAAAAAACGGCGTGCGGTTCCCCCCAATTTTAATACCAGCCAGATAAAGCCATACGGCTGAAGGCTGGTATTCTCAGGATGGGGAGCTCCACGTTATGGGGAGCCCCCCAGCCTAACAATATCAGCCAACAGCCGCCCAGAATTGCCGCATACATTAGATGCGACAGTTCTGGGACTGTACCCGGCTCTTCCCGATTTACCCTGGTGCGTTGGCAAATCGGGGTAATAAGGAGTTATTGGCAGCTCATAGCTGCCAATAAGTCCTAGATTAATCATGTCAGGCGTCTATGAGACACCCTCCATGATTAATCTGTAAATTACAGTAAATAAACACACACACCCGAAAAAATCCTTTATTACAAATAAAAAACACAAACATATACCCTGGTTCACCACTTTAATCAGCCCCAAAAAGCCCTCCATGTCCGGCGTAATCCAGGATGGTCCAGCGTCGCTTCCAGCGCTGCTGCATGGAGGTGACCGGAGCTGCAGAATACACAGCCGCTCCGGTCACCTCCACGCAGGTAATGAAGACAGCCGTGCGATCAGCTGCTGTCACTGAGGTTACCCGCTGTCACTGGAACCAGCGGTGGCCGCGGGTAACCTCAGTGACAGCTCAGCTGATCGTGCTACTCACCTCAGTTGCTGCGTGGAGGTGATAGGAGCGGCGGTGAGTAGCGCGATCAGCTGAGCTGTCACTGAGGTTACCCGCGGCCACCGCTGGATCCAGTGACAGCGGGTAACCTCAGTGACAGCAGCTGATCGCTCGGCTGTGTTCATTAGCTGCGTGGAGGTGACCGGAGCGGCGGTGTCTTCTGCAGCTCCGGTCACCTCCATGCAGCAGCGCTGGAAGCGACGCTGCATCATCCTGGATTACGCCGGACAAGGAGGGCTTTTTGGGGCTGATTAAAGTGGTGAACCAGGGTATATGTGTGTGTTTTTTATTTCTAATAAAGGATTTTTCAGGTGTGTGTGTGTTTGTTTACTGTAATTTACAGATTAATCATGGAGGGTGTCTCATAGACGCCTGACATGATTAATCTAGGACTTATTGGCAGCTATGGGCTGCCAATAACTCCTTATTACCCCGATTTGCCAACGCACCAGGGCAAATCGGGAAGAGCCGGGTACAGTCCCAGAACTGTCGCATATAATGTATGCGGCAATTCTGGGCGGCTGTTGGCTGATATTGTTAGGCTGGGGGGCTCCCCATAACGTGGAGCTCCCCATCCTGAGAATACCAGCCTTCAGCCGTATGGCTTTATCTGGCTGGTATTAAAATTGGGGGGGACCACAAGCCGTTTTTTTTAATTATTTAATTATTTATTGCACTACACAGTATAGACACGCCCACCGGCTGCTGTGATTGGGTGCAGTGTGACACCTGTTACTCAGTGTGGGGGGCGTGTCTCACTGTAACCAATCACAGGCGCCGGTGGGCGTGGAAAGCAGGGAATACGAAATTGTTTAATGGGCGGCCGGCTTTTTCAAAACAGTAAAAGCCGCCGGAGCAGTGTGAATGCCGTGCAGCGCCGGGGATCGGGGATTGGTGAGTATGAGAGAGGGCTGCTAACTTCAGTAACTTAGGAGATTAGCGGTCACCGGTGAGTCCTTCACTGGTGACCGCTAATCAGGGAGCGACACAGACAGAGCCGCAGCATGACAATGAAGTCGGGTGAAGTTCACCCGAGTTCATTCTGACAGTGCGGCTCTGTCTGTGTCTGCTGTCATCTGCCATTCAGCTCTGCTACATGGCTGTCTGTGTCTGCTGTTAGCGGCCATGTAGCAGAGCTGAACGGCAGATGACATAGTAAAAACGCATGCCTACACATTACACACGCTTGGCAAGTCAATAAATAAAAAAAAAAAAAAGGTGCCCAATGCATACGTCACAGAACACATGATCTAAAGGATCGCACATAAGATTGACCAATTTAACATAGACTACTAACGCTCGTGTGACAGCAAATGAACGACCAACGTGCAATCTCATAAGATCCCGTATGCAACCTGGGCGTGTCACATCGCAAATGCGATTGTACAACTAATTGCAACGTGTAAAGTGGGCTTTAGACTGTGCATTTGTTTGTTTTCAGTGTGAATAAAACACTGACTTTTTGGACTGAAAACCTGTGTACCCCTTTACTGCGTCCCTGCCAATGCCTACCAGAGCTGATTCCCTACACCATTTATCATTTATGTTGCTGTTCACGTTTTTTTGGCGACCATGAGTCTGCCAAAATATCACAGAGACATATCTGTCTTTAGTCCAAATAACGCATTAAAATTAGCCCTACATGTCTATGTTTCTGTGAAAAATCACTGACATCACAAACTGCCATCCGTATCCTGTACATGTTTAGTATTGCAATAAATAGAAGAAGCTTTGCAATTTATTTAGTTTTTACAAATGAGAACATCATTAATGGAACAATGATGGTAAAAATTGACATACTGACCAAAAACTGACAAAAATCATACCAATGTTTGCATACCAGAAAAATCACTGATGTCTGAATGAGGTTCAAAGCCCTACATACATAATAGACAGGGCTGTTTTTGGTATTTACCGTGTTTCCCCGAAAATAAGCCCTACCCCGAAAATAAGCCCAAGCAGCAATTTTCAGCCTTTTCGGCGTAAGCCTTAAAAATAAGGCCAAGTCTGAAAATAAGCCCTAATAGTGATTCAATAATGAAGTGTCCATGCAGCTAAAAAAGTTAAAGTATACTTCAAGACACTTCATTATTGTAAACAGATACCCCCAAAAGAGAGAAGAAAAAATACAGAAGACTTCGCAACCATACTCACCAGACGCCGACGGAAGGACCTGCAATGGAACACATAAATGACATGTGGTGGAACCCACACACATCAGATCGCACACTCACACATGATAAGCCCTAGCACATTTTTGGGGCTAAAAATAATATAAGACATTTTTTCGAGGAAACATGGTAGCAGCAGCTCTTTCATAGTGAACACAGGAGCACTTGGCAGAATGAGCAGCCCTGTGTATTGAAGAGTTGGGCAAGAAGATAGCTGCCAGGCAAATGATCATCTGACCCATCATGCGGCCAACAGCTATCCAAGGCTTTAGCCAAAGATTTGTTTGGCTGCCAAACATGGCCTCATTCAGACAGCTGTATTTTTATTCTCTGTGTGTTACCCATGTATGGGATAGACAGCACACTACCTCAATAATAATCTATTTTCAAGTTTCACAAATGAAGGATTATTACATCTACATTGCTATAGGATCAGAGCTACCATAAGTACATGAATAGAGAACCTCAATCGCTACATGAATACTGCACCAGAACCATCATTAGTACATGAATATATTACCAGAGCTATCATCAGTACATGAATGACATCCCATCATCAATACATGAATACAACAGCAGAACCACCATCAGTATATGAATTCATTATCAGAACTTTCGTAGGTAAATAAAACCATCATCAGAACCACCATCACTACAAGAATACAGCACTAGAACCATCATCACTACATTAATACTGCAGCAAATCCACCATGCGTACATGAATACAGCACTAGAACCATCATCAGTTCATTAATACTGCACCAGATCCATCATCAGTATACAGCAGGAGAAACATACTCAGTATATGAATATAGAACCAGCAGCAGTGAATAATTACAACACCAGAGCCTCTACTGGTACAGGAATACAGCACCAGAATCACCATACATATATGTCTGCAGGACCAGAACCAACATCAGTATATTCATACATTGGTTGACATATATGGCCTTGTTCAGATATCTGTATTTTCACTCGTTATTTGCCACACACAAATACACAATCTACATGAATTACTACAAGATCTGAACCACCATCAGTTCATGAATATGTCACCAGAACCACTATAAGTGCATGAATATAGCACCAAAATAACAATCAGTACCTGAACACAGCACCTGAACCACAATAAGTACAGCACCAGAATCATCATCAGTACATGAATACACCATCAGTGCCATCATCAGTACATAAATACATCACTAGAACTATCAGTACATGAATGCAACAGCAGAACCACCATCAGTACATAAATGCATCCCTAGAACCACCTTGAGTACATGAATAAAGCACCACAACCACCATCAGTACAGGAATACATCACCAAAAACACAATCGGTACAGGAATAAAGCACCTCAACCATCATGAGTATACAAATACGGCATCAGAACCACCATCAATACATGATTAAATAACCAAAACCATCATCAGTATACAGATGCATCATCAAAACCATACCCAGTAAGTAAATACATCATGGAACCATAATTCATAGATGCATATATCATCAGATCCACCACCAGAACAATTGTCAATACAGGAATGCTGCATTCAATTTATCAGTATATGAATACAGCACCAGACCCCAAATCAGCATTGGAATACAGCACTAGAACTAATATCAGTACAGGAATGCTGCATGAGAACTATCATCAGTATATGAATACAGCACAAAGATCACTATCAGTACCTGATTATATTACCAGATCCATCATCAGTACATGAATGCATATCCAGAGCTACCAGTGGATACAAAAACCATCAGTAATACATGAATATGTCACCAGATCCACCATTAGTATATATATATATATATGTATATATATATATATATATATATATATATATGTATATATATATATATATATACACACACACACACACACCACCCTAACTGTACAGGAGTGCTGCAGCAGAACTATGATCAGTATATGAATACAGCACCAAGGTTAATTTCAATGTCAGGTCATCGCCCTGCCATGTACACTTGTATCACATTAACCTACAACTCCCAGTATGTCCTTAACAATGGTAAGGAGATGATGTTAGTTATTATTGTTACCAGTTATCATTAGATTGCAGAGCATACAAGAAAAACAATACTAATTAGACACAGATATTAAAACTAGTAAACATTTAAAGAGACTCTGTCAGCAAGATTTTACCCCTTCAAACTATATGCATGTATCTGTGACGCCCTGGCCTATCAGGTCGTCAGAGGGTATTGTGCAATCTGCCCTTCTGCACAGTATCCACCCTCCTTGGTTACGGGTCCTGGTTCTTTGGTGTTGCTAACAACTTAGCCAATCAAAATCCTAGGAACACTTCACACTTTACCCACCAGACACACCATTGGGGGGCCTGAAGGGAATAGGGCCGCCCACAGGGGGGGTTGGTGAGAGGAAAGTGAAGAAAGTGACAGTTGAGTTGAGCTTGGGAAGTTGAAAGGAGAGGTGGAAGAGAAGTGACTCTTTGAGAGAGAGGTCACGGAGGAGAGCTCCTGTGTACTGGGTGGCAGACGTTGTTCTGGGCCTGGTAGGAGCTGGAACCCCGGTCACAGGGGATAGTGTCAGGGGCACGGACAGCCGAGGAGGGCAGCCGGCTGCCTGGAGCTATCACCGGGAAGGGGCCAAGGCACGACGGGGTACGTGGACCCCAGGCCGGAAAGTAGCTTCACGCGTTCCTGTAATTTACCCAACGGGGGGGGTGAAGACTTCAAGTGTCATCCCCAACCCGCTCCAAAATCGGGGTACTAGCGCACCGATGGGACAGGACTTTCCCAATACAGTCCAAAGAAATCCTACGTGTGAACCCTGAGAGCAAGCTCACTCCATTAGCCATACAGGTGAGCGGGATCCGAAGAGTTTTATACCCACGGGTCCAACAGAGACAGAGGTGCCAAGGACAGGGCCACAGGCTAACAGCAACACCAAGGGCACGGATACAAGTGTGCTCCCTACAAGTTGCCGTGGTGCTCCGAATTCTGGTTTACAAGCTGTCATTGTTGTTATTTCCAGGACTGAGTGAGTACATTGAAAACCCCTGTTCCTACTCCCTACGGCACCCGAGCACCAACCATCCAACGGGCCCTGGGACACAAACCCCCTACCCACGTAGGGGTTAAACATCAGGCTGCCACACTATCTTCACCGGATTCCCCGACGGCAGCGGTGGTCTCTCACATTACCACACACCGTGGGTGGCGTCACGAACTTTCCATTTTCCCCCCTGTAAATATATCCCCCCTTTCATTGAGGGGCCGCACGACCCCCGGGTCTGGAGACCCCTCGAACCACCGCGGATCCGGAACCAAGCAGCAGCGGGGCGGCACATATCTTTTTCAAAGACAAATCCAACAATACCTTTACATGACCAGTCCGATCCTCCATTAATGAGAAATTAGAGTTTGAATTGTTATCCAAATAAGTTTCCAGAGCTATCGTAGATCAGTGAGTTTTTATTGCATTTTTGTATGCGTTTTTGAGTGCAGTTTTTGTCACAACACTGCATTCAAATTCTTATGCCAGCAATGTGAATGAGAATCCTGACGTTTTGTGCACGTTGCTTTTTTTTTCCTTGCAGATTTGGTGCAGAAATAAATCTGCAGCATATCAATTCTGTCAGCGGTTTTGCCAGTGTTTTTCCACATAAATGCATGAAGAACGCATGTAAAAAAAATAGATCAAAAACGCACAGAAAATGTGGCAAAAATGCATATTTTTTTTCTGCCAGGAGATGCAGATTTGTTGCAGAAATTGCAAATAAACACTCAGCGTGGCCACTTAGCCTCAGTGTTCCTTCACATAGTTTTTTGCAGTTTTCAGAACAGAAACTCTAACTCTCCAATCAAAACTTGTGGATTTTGAACTTCCCATGGTTTTTATAGAGCTTCTGCCCTGAAAACTAAACAAAAAAAACCCTCAATGAAAACACATCATTACATCTGGGTTCCCCTACTGATTACACCTTAGTGAGGAGAGTAATGATGGGGACTTACCTAACAAAGATGAATTGCCGATGTGACCAATCACTTGTCTGAAAACCTAACAATTTACTGATGCAATAGCCTAGGTTTTTGCTACCTAATCTGAGTGCAACATGATGTGGGGCAGAGACCATGAGTCCAGCCATTTAACACTTTCTTAGCTGCTTTGTGTAGTTTTGAAAAAAATCACTGTTTTATATGCAGGAAATTAGCATTGAGGACTAGTGAACCTGCTGCCATCTAATCCTCTATATTCATGAGCTCTGTATAACCTGCCTCCACCGATTGGCAGATTTCTGTGTACACTGTGCATAGACAGAAAGCTGCCAATAAGGTGTATAAGCAGAATTATACACAGAACTCAGAATTCAGACTAGAATTGGTAGATCTTCAGCAGATAAAACAGTGATTTTTTTTTCCAAAACAAGCCTGCTAAGTGACACATCACTAGAATCTGTGTCTCTGCCCCTAAATCTGATTAACTGTGTTGAGGTATTAGCACTAGAGAGCAAATTAGATAACATTGTAAATTACGTGAAACATTTGCTTATTCATTTTGTTTCAAATGCAAAGAAGGCCACATCACATACGGGGCGCATCAATGAACAAAAATAACCCCCTAGGTCCTTATTCTGGTTTATATTAATATGCACATGACTAATCTAACCGCAAATGACTCTGAAAGGACAAATCTTCACTGTATGAATACAGTTACACAATATATCCCACATGCAAATGTAGCCGCCATCAAAGAAGTAGAAGAAAAATGATCTTCTCCAGTGTTAAAGGAGAAATGCACTTTTTTGTTACTGCTCTTGGCAACTTTAGACTGTAAAAGAATATTTAAGGCTATGTTCACATGGGGCATCTTTTTTCTGAGTGTATCTTGAGTGCATCTTTTTACCGTGGTCTCAGAAAATGCAACTTGTGGCCCAAAAAACGCATGACGGTTTGCCGCGTTTTTGGCGCATTTTTGTTAATGCGTTTTTTAAAGGAGAAACAAAACATGATAGGAGAGGATAATTGATAGATAGCCAGAATAGATAGAGAATAGATAGCTAATAGATAGATAATAGGTATTTAGATAATAGATAGATAACAGATAATAGATAGATAAGGCTACTTTCACACTTGCGTTCAGCGCAGTCCGTCACTATGGAGAATAGCGCAGTCCGTTAACGCACTGCGCTATTCTCCATAGACTTGTATGGACGACGCACTGTAACGCAAGTGTCAGCGTTGCATCCGCTGGACGACGCAGCGTCGTTATTTTGACGCTGCGCCGGGCGGATGGAATGCTGCATGTAACTTTTTTTGAGCAGCGGAAACCTTTATTTTTCACTGCGCATGCTCTTTTTTTTTTTTTTAAATCACAAACTTTATTTTATTTCTCGGTGACCGAACGTTCAGCTGAGCGCTCGGCCGCCGGCATGTCAGGGCACTCAGCTGAGCGCTCGGCCGCCGGCATGTCAGGGCACTCAGCTGAGCGCTCGGCCGCCGGCATGTCAGGGCACTCAGCTGAGCGCTCGGCCGCCGGCATGTCAGGGCACTCAGCTGAGCACTCGGCCGCCGGCATGTCAGGGCACTCAGCTGAGCGCTCAGCTGCCGGCATGTGAGAGCGCTGGGCCGCCGGCTATTAAGAGCGATCAGCTGATCGTTCACAATAGTCGGCTGCCGGTACTGTAAAGAAGAAAATAAATAAATAAATAACGCTTTCCGTTAGTTTGTACGATCCGTAGCATTGCGTTGTGCCACTATATGCAACGCATCCGTTGAATCCGTCACACAACGCAATGCTACGGAAGCCGTCCAACGCAAGTGTGAAACTAGCCTAATGGATAGATAACAGATAATAGATAATAGAAAGAAATAACAGAATAGTTCTATAGAGGGATAGCAAGCTAAAGGTACCTTCACACTAAAGCGACGCTCCAGCGATCCCACCAGCAACCTGACCTGGCAGGGATCGCTGGAGCGTCACTTCACGGGTTGCTGGTGAGCTGTCACACAGACAGATCTCACCAGCAACCAGTGACCAGCCCCAGCCAGCAGCGACGCGTGAAAGCGATGCTGCGCTTGGTAACTAAGGTAAATATCGGGTAACCAACACGATATTTACCTTGGTTACCAGCGCACACCGCTTAGCGCTGGCTCCCTGCACTCCTAGCCACAGTACACATCGGGTTAATTACCGATGTGTAGTCTGGCTATGTGTGCAGGGAGCAGGGAGCCAGCACTGACAGCGTGAGAGCAGCGGACGCTGGTAACGAAGGTAAATATCGGGTAACCAAGGAAAGGGCTTCTTGGTTACCCGATATTTACATTGGTTACCAGCGTCCGCAGAAGCCGGCTCCCTGCTCACTGCACATTCAGTTGTTGCTCTCTCGCTGTCACACACAGCGATGTGTGCTTCACAGCGGGAAAGCAACAACTAAAAAATGATCCAGGACATTCAGCAACAACCAACGACCTCACAGCAGGGGCCAGGTTGTTGCTGGATGTCACACACAGCAACATCGCTAGCAACATCGCTGTTGCGTCACAAAAGTCGTGCCTCAGCAGCGATGTTGCTAGCGATGTTGCTTAGTGAGACGTGGCCTTTAGGCAGCTGTTTTTTTATTTTTTTGTTCAAAAAATGACGTGGGCTCCCCCCCATTTTTCAGATCCAGCACAGGAACACCAGCAGCTGCAGGCTGCAGCCCTCAGCTGTCTGATGTACCTTCGCTGGTTATGAAAACTTTAGGGGATCCCATGCTTTTTTTTTTTTCAATTATTTGATTTATTTAAAAAAAAATATAAAATGATGTGGGATACCCCCCATTTTTTTTAAAAGCAGCCAAGGTACAGCAGACAACTGGGGGCTAATATTATTAGGGTGGGAAGGGCCATCATTATTTATCCCTTTCCAGTCTAACAATAGCAGCCCTCAGCCGTCCCAGAAGTGGCGCATCCATAAGATGCTCCAATTCTGGCGCTGGGCCTGGCTCTTCACAAATTGCCTTGGTGCAGTGGCAATCAGGGTAATAAGGAGTTAATAACAGCCCACAGCTGCTTCTAAGCCCTAGCTTAGTGATGGCAGGCGTTTATGAGACACCCCCATTACTAATCTGTAAGTGAACACCCAAAAAATCTTTTATTTGAAATTAAAGACAAAAAAGCATCCTCTTCACCACTTCAACCCCCCAAACACCCTCCAGATCCGACGTAATCCAAACGAGGTCTCATGACACTTGCAGCTCTGCTACATCTGACAATCACAGCGAGCGGCCATAGAACAAGACTGCCCACTGTGAGATCCACCCAGCAACTGAAGTAAGCCACACGATAAGCGGTGACATCAGTCAGGTTACCCGTGGCCACAGCGTGAGTCCTCTACCTGTGACATCAAACACCCAAGTGACTGTAGTGAGACGCGTGTGACGCCCTGGGCAAGCCAGGGGTCACAGGTCACAACACCACCACACCCTACACCCCAGTTAGGAACACCAAGGCTACCAAAATCCTTGTTGCCTTCCTCCAGGGGCTGATGTTCACACCAGGGGGTGGGCCAGGCAGTTGGCTCCGCCCACCGAGGAGTTCACAGCCCTGGAGGTGGGAAGAACCAGGCAGTTGAGTAGAGGAGTTTAGCTCAGGCAGAGCTTGAGTGAGAAGTTAAGCTAGGGAAGTGAAGCAGTGCAGTTCAGGAATGAAGTGGAAGGAAGTAGTAGTAGAGCTAAAGAGTGAAGCTGAAGTGACAGTTGTAAAGCCTGAAGTTGGTCCGGGTGTGTGCCCCGGACAGTGACAGCAAGGTCAGCAGACGGCGGTGATAGTCTGCAGGGGGACTGCTCGGAGGTTGCTGGAAGGACCGCGGACGGGTAGTGACCCGGCGGTCTGGAGCAGTATACGAAGAACAGTCAGCACCAGGACAGGGGCCTTTCGGATCCCGGCAAGGCTAGGAGTCGCCATAATTTGCCAAATCCGTCAGTGAAGGGGACGTCTGTCTCCTAACAACCAAGTCCCGATTGAAGGCAACAGTCCAACCGTAACGGAGAGACACCGCCACCGCCAGGGCACCAGCTTCTCAGGGCCAGCGCCTGCGGGCAAAGTAGGGCTCCTCCGGCCCATATCCAAGCCGGGGAGCGGGTTACTGGTGGGAACCCATCGCAACCATCATCACTTTAGGTGCAGGAAAAAGGGACCGTCACCGTCACCTACTGGGGAAAGCAAGTGCAGCCGTCCGTGGGAACCGTCTTTCCAGCCGTGTGTTTTACCGAGAACTGTGTCATCGTCTCAGGCTGAGTGAGTATCACAGTGCCGCAAGGCACAGCGCTGCCCCCGCGTCCCTGCGCCCACCAAGCCCTGCATCGCCCACCTCATCACTGGGTCCCGGGATCACCAGCCCCTACCCACGGAGGGGCAATACCACAACTGGCTGCTCCATACCATCCTTCCCGGGATCCCCACACAGAGCAGCGGTGGTGTTAACAAATCACCACAACCGTGGGTGGCGTCACGGACAATAAACAATCCCCACACCCAAAAAAAACCCCTTTCACTCACGGGCGAGGAGCGCCGCTCGAGTCCCCGGGATCCGGCCCATCGCTCGAGCCACCGAGCAGCGGCAGGCCGCAGCAGCCGCAGTGCCAGCCGGACCCGAGCAGTGGGAGAGCGCGGCGTCCCCTCCTCCGCCCGCGACAACTTGGCGTCACGAACAGGATCTTACCGCTCTGCCGTTGGGTAGAGGTGCGCCTTGTGACCGCCAGAGGTATCCGGCTGAAAAATTTCAGAAGTCGCCATCTTTGGCGCGAAAAGTTCCCGCTCGAGCATCCTCTCGAGTAGCAGAGGCGCGAAGGCCAAAACCCCGCCCCGATAGAGGAGTGGCGGGAGAGAAGCTAAGGGGGACGCGATGGCGGCTGGTTGCATGTGAGAGCAGCTATAAAAGCAGGGACGCCAGGACTCTGCAGACATCTTGTTCCTGGGAAAAGCCGCAAGCAGCATGTGGATGCCGTCCCGCGACACCGTAGCCCCGGCGCCTGGAACCGCGGCGTGGGTGGAGATCCGGACCGCACAGCTCTACCAACGACTGCAGGTCAGGATGCAGCTCCTCATGGAGGAGTGGGAGACCGACATGGCAGACGTTATCGCAGCCGTGCGGAGACGCGAGGAGGAGGCGGAGGAAGGGAGGGTGAGTGACCCACGCCCCGATGCCCTCGAAGGGCCGGTCATCGCGGCTGCGGGACCCGGTCCAAGCCCTCTTCCCCCGCTGCCTCCCTCGCCACCCGTCTCGGAAGCCGTGACCCCGCCACTAGGCCCGCTACCACCGCAACCGGTAGCAATACCCAGCATCCCCGCCCAGGCGGGCCGACCTGTAGCCGGAGCCCGTAGTCGACCGGAGGTGTTGCCCTGGAAGGCTCCGAAAACCGCATCGGAGGCGTCTCCAGAGAAAGTTCCCGAGCCGGAGCTGATGAACCGTTCCGAGCCGGAGTCCCAGCTGCGGAAAGCCCCTGTGCCCCTCCCCCACACCTCGGCTGAGGTAGCGCCAGGTTGTCGCTGCAAGGTGGCGCCCAAGGCCAAGACACCGCGGGACTTGCCGCCCAGATCCCTGACAGTGGGCAACGTCCAGAATGTCCCGCGGGGCCCGACCCGTGCGCCGGAGCTCGCAGCAGCGCCGTATTGGGACAGGGAGCCGGTACCGCTGGGCCTGGAGATCGGTGAGAGAGAGAGGAAAAAGGCGTAGCTGGTGGCCCGAGCAATTAGAGAGAAAGAGAGCCTCCGTCAAGCAACGTTCCGGGTCCGGGGCCCGCTGTACGAAGGGCAGGTGAGGCGGTTTGATGTCCGCCGGGGCTATGGGTTTATATACGAACTGGGCCTGGAGGCCGAAGTGTTTGTAGCCCGGCGGGATGTGAATGCCCACCTGCCTGAGGAGCATCCCGGCCGTAACCTAATGCCGGGCGACATTGTGTAATACACCCGGCACTGTGGGGAGAGGGGGTGGTTTGCGCTGGACGCTAAGTTAAGGGGCAGCCAGGAGTCCCGAGTGAGCGCCGTGCCCCCACCCTCAGATGAGGCTGACGACTTGGAGTAGGGCAGCGGAGCACCTTTGTCCAGTCCCCGTTGGGACCAGAAGTCTGTTTGTTTAAAAGTTTTTGAAAGTTTGAAAAATGATGAAAAATGATTACCGAGAAAGTCACCTGATCTGAAACCGTGATTTGCAACCGGCCGTGCCGGCACCGTTGTCCCCGTGGTGACCGTTTGAAAAGTTGCATGGAGAACTTTCCATGGACAAGCCCGTGAACTTGCAGGGCAACCACAAACGTTAGTGGCATGTAAATAAGTTGTTTTACCGTACCGTTTCCGCAGTTGCCGCCTCCGGAGAGGCAGGTTGGAGGGAGGGCCCTCAGCAGAGCAGGCTGGGGCCCAGCCACCACAGGAACCGGTGGCTACCCTCTGGAGGGGAAGGACAGATCCCGCTCGGGTGACATGTGCAGGACTGGGGTAAAGGGGTGCTGCCTGGGCTTTAGGGGCAGCATCAGGGCCAGGTTGCTTGGGTGGGAGAGAGCGGAGACCGTACCCGTAAAACCATTAGCAACGTTTAAGTACTGAACCTCCCGATGTGGGATGATGTTATAAATTGTATTATGTTTACCGTTTACCTTTTTTCAGAAAATAAAACCGGTGTTGGACGGGCAGCCCGCGGACGGTCTGCATTTTACTAAGGGGGAATGTGACGCCCTGGGCAAGCCAGGGGTCACAGGTCACAACACCACCACACCCTACACCCCAGTTAGGAACACCAAGGCTACCAAAATCCTTGTTGCCTTCCTCCAGGGGCTGATGTTCACACCAGGGGGTGGGCCAGGCGGTTGGCTCCGCCCACCGAGGAGTTCACAGCCCTGGAGGCGGGAAGAACCAGGCAGTTGAGTAGAGGAGTTTAGCTCAGGCAGAGCTTGAGTGAGAAGTTAAGCTAGGGAAGTGAAGCAGTGCAGTTCAGGAGTGAAGTGGAAGGAAGTAGTAGTAGAGCTAAAGAGTGAAGCTGAAGTGACAGTTGTAAAGCCTGAAGTTGGTCCGGGTGTGTGCCCTGGACAGTGACAGTAAGGTCAGCAGACGGCGGTGATAGTCTGCAGGGGGACTGCTCGGAGGTTGCTGGAAGGACCGCGGACGGGTAGTGACCCGGCGGTCTGGAGCAGTATACGAAGAACAGTCAGCACCAGGGCAGGGGCCTTTCGGATCCCGGCAAGGCTAGGAGTCGCCATAATTTGCCAAATCCGTCAGTGAAGGGGACGTCTGTCTCCTAACAACCAAGTCCCGATTGAAGGCAACAGTCCAACCGTAACGGAGAGACACCGCCACCGCCAGGGCACCAGTTTCTCAGGGCCAGCGCCTGCGGGCAAAGTAGGGCTCCTCCGGCCCATATCCAAGCCGGGGAGCGGGTTACCGGTGGGAACCCATCGCAACCATCATCACTTTAGGTGCAGGAAAAAGGGACCGTCACCTACTGGGGAAAGCAAGTGCAGCCGTCCGTGGGAACCGTCTTTCCAGCCGTGTGTTTTACCGAGAACTGTGTCATCGTCTCAGGCTGAGTGAGTACCACAGTGCCGCAAGGCACAGCGCTGCCCCCGTGTCCCTGCGCCCACCAAGCCCTGCATCGCCCACCTCATCACTGGGCCCCGGGATCACCAGCCCCTACCCACGGAGGGGCAATACCACAACTGGCTGCTCCATACCATCCTTCCCGGGATCCCCACACAGAGCAGCGGTGGTGTTAACAAATCACCACAACCGTGGGTGGCGTCACGGACAATAAACAATCCCCACACCCAAAAAAAACCCTTTCACTCACGGGCGAGGAGCGCCGCTCGAGTCCCCGGGATCTGGCCCATCGCTCGAGCCACTGAGCAGCGGCAGGCCGCAGCAGCCGCAGTGCCAGCCGGACCCGAGCAGTGGGAGAGCGCGTCGTCCCCTCCTCCGCCCGCGACACGCGCAATTAGCGGGACATCACTCAGGTGGTTTGCTCTCACAGGTAGAGGCTGTGACCATGCGTGCAGCTCACTTCAGTTTCGACCTGAACTTCACAGTGGCAGTCTTGTTCTAAGGTGCTCACTGTAAGCTTCAGCTATATAGCAGTGGTGGAAACGTTGTGTGACCTCGTGTGGATTACGTCGGACCTGGAGGGTTGTGTTGTGGTTAATGAAGCGGTGAAAGAGGGTGCTTTTTGTCTTTTAGTCCAAATAAAGCATTATATCGGTGTTTGTGTTTATTTTATTTCACTTACAGATTAGTGATGGAGGGTGTCTTGGGTAGACGCCTGCCATTACTAATCTATGACTTAGAAGTAGCTATGGGCCGCCATTAATTCCTTATTACCCAGATTGGCACCGCATCAGGGCAATCGGGATGAGCCAGGTAAAGTCCTAGGACTGTCGCATCTAATGGATGTCGCAATTCCGGGCGGCTGCTGATATTTTTAGGCAAAGTACTCCGAATATCAAGGGTCTCCCCAGCCTGAGAATACCAGCCCTCAGCTGTGAGGCTTTATCTTGGCTGGGTATCAAAATTGGGGGGGGCTTTTTTTTTTTAATTATTTATTGTACTGTACGATATTGACCCGCCCACCGGCAGCTGTGATTGGTTTCAATCAGACAGCTGTCACTCAGCATGGGGGCGGGTCTGACTGTAACCAATCACAGCCCCCAGTGGATGGGGGAAGCAGTGCATATTCAATAAAGGTAATGAGCAGGTCAGGAAGTGAATGACCGGCCGCAGGAGCAGTGTGAAAGCCGTAAGTATGAAGAGCTTGCTCCTACCCCTTTGCGCCAGATTCTGGTCCCCTTTGACTCTAAGGGAACCGGCATCAACCAGATACCAGGGATCAATCTCCCGCCAGCCTCGAGTTAGCGGTGGATTGATCCCCCAGTCCTTCAAAACGCATGGACAAGACGCAAAAAGCATTGACATGCTGCATCTTGGCTACGTCTTCAAAAACGCAGCCAGGATGCAGCCAAAAAAAGATGCACTGTGCGGACAGCAAAATAGAAATCTCATAGACTTTGCTGGGAGAAGGAAACGCTTATTTTTAGGTGCATCTTTGTGACGTAAAAAAATGCACCAAAAATGCAATAAGAGATGCAGTATGTGAACATAGCCTAAAGTGACTGTGTCATGCAGGAAAAGTGCAGCATTACATAGCACCTACAGTAAACACACATGGACAGGCCAAGGTCACCAGGAAGGCTCTTTCTTGTAACTCAGAATGAGTGCCTTCCTCCCATTATGTAAAGTTAATATTATAAGAAAAACCTCCTTAACATATTTTATTTTAATTTTTTGGATCTCTATGGGACTTAACAGTGCAGTCTTTTATTTTTGGTAGTGGTTTAATAATAGGCAGTAAAGTTGCATATAAAGATTTGAGCTGCTTGGTCCGGTGTTCAGTCCAATCCGCATATCAGCTGGACCATGGCAGTCTACGTTTGTGGCAGTAATCCTGGGTGCCTCTGATGCTTACTTGGACCTTCATCGTTTTAGACCTAGTAAACAGCAGCATAGCATTTTATGTGTATAAAGAACTCAATAGCAAATGTAAAAAAAAACCAGATCAAGCTAGCAAAGTTAGCAACTGAAATAAAAATCACCGGGGACATTAAAATAAATCCCTCCCAAAATGTATGAATACATAAATGCCAAAAAAACCCAAAACAGATGGTGTTGACCCCTTAAAAGATGATAATAACAAGATAATTATAAAGGACAAGGAAAAGGCTGAGATATTAAACAGGCACTTCTCATCCATGTTCACGAAGGAATTGACTATTCCAGGGATCATTCAACAAGTCAACTATCAAAGTTCACCACCTGATATAACTAGTTTAACACAAGATGAAGTACATGTGCGTCTGAGCAAAATAAACATTGACAAATCCTCTGGGCCTGATGGCATAAATCCACAAATATTGAGGGAATTGAGGTCAGTAATTGACATACCGCTGTATCTTATCATATTAGACTCTCTTGTAACACAGCCGGTGTTAGATTGGAGGATTGCTATAGTGGTAACGATATTTATAAAAGGTAAAAATCTAGATCCAAGTAACTACTATCCAGTAAATTTGACATCAGTAGTATGCAAAGTGTTTGAAGGCATTATAAGCGATAATCTGCAGAAATATATTGCAGAGAATAATATAATAATGGACAACAAGCATGGATTCATGAAAGATAAGTTATGTCTAAGGCTAGTTTCACAAATTTGGCTTTTTGCCGGATTGGCAGATCCGGCGCACTCCAGTTCAGTGTATACAGTACAATGGCAGCGCAACAAGCTCCGGTCACATGCTGTCATGTGACCGGAGCATGTGACCCGGAAATTGCCGCGCTGCCATTGTACTGTATCACACTGTACTGTAGTGTGTCGGATCTTTCAATCCGGCGAAAAGCAGGATGTGTGAAACTAGCCTAAGCAACATGTTCGGTTTCTATGAGTTAAGTGCAAATCTGGATATTGGTAATGCAGCTGAGGTGACTTATTTGGACTTTGCAAAGGCATTTGATACTGTACCACAGAATAGCCTTATAAGCTCCAGAAGCAGGGACTAGAGATAATTATATGCAGATGTGTAAAAAAATTGACTAATAAACAGGAAACAAAGAGTCGTCGTAATGGTACATTCTCTAAATGGACTATAGTCAGCAGTGGGGTACTATGTGTGTAGCGCCGGCGTCTCTGCACATTCTTGCCTATACCTTTCAGCAGGGACGCCGGCTCACTCAATGCTGTGGCTGGACCGCGAGCTCCCTTGCTTCCCCACGGCTGTCCACGTGCTCGCATCATGTTCCTGGGTCCCGTGCGCATTGAACAGATCTCCATCAGTGTATTTAGGGCGAATTGCACATGCTCTCCCTCTTAAAGGTCCAGGGCTCGAATACCCGGAAGTGCCTCTCAGCCTATGGCTGAGAGGCACAAGGTCCATAAGGCATCCTCCCACTCTCGGTCAGCAGTAGGTACAGAATTTCAGAAATTCCTGGTATGGCACTGACCGTGACTGACCTATGGAGGCTCGTTCTGAAAACAATCTCAGAATGAAGCTCCATAGGAATCGATGGCTGTTGTAGTACGTTACACTTTAGATTATGTCGGCACTTCAAGCATTTTTTTTTTAATTAATAAATTGGTGAATGAGGGAGTGTGGGGGAGTCTTTATTAAAATAATCTATTTTTTTCCCGTGTATGTTTTTAAAATCTACTCTTGCCAGGTTAACCCTGGGCTTGATGGCAGCTACCATCAACCCCGAAAGTATTACCCTGATTACCACCGTACCAGGGCAATCAGGAATAGCCGGTAAAGAACCAGAATTGGCACATCTAATCAATATGGCACTTCTGGGGCAGCTATGGGCTGGTATTTATAGGCTGGGAAGGGGCAAATAACCATACACCTTCCCAACCTGATAATACCAGCCCCTAGCTGTCTGCTTTACCTTGGCTGCTTATCAAAAGTAGGGGGGACCCCATGCATTTTTTTTTAATTATTTAAATAAATAATTAAAAAAAATGGTGTGGGATCCCCTCTATTTTTGATAACCAGCCAAGGTAAAGCAGACAGCTGAGGGCTGCAACCCCCAGCTGTTTGCTTTACCGGCACTTGTTATCAAAAATAGAGGAAACTCCCTTTTTTTGTTTTTAAGTTTATTCCCTATCCTCATTTGTTCGCAGGGCCATTGTGCTGCTCTTATCCTCATTTTGATTCTTTTGCAGCCACCTAGTCCTTACTACAACCATTTACTGCATAGAAGTTCAAGTCTCTATTGACTTAGATGGGATCCGGGGTCAAGTTCAGGTCCAAAACTGAACTTTTAACTAAAGTCCGGCCGAACCTGAACTCCCATGGGTCTGCTCATACCTAGTCATGACAACCTATTGGTACTATGCAATTGTGTTGCTGGGGTGCCAGTTGGGTGACAGAGGTAGCCCTCTTGCTCTGTCTAACCGATTAGATGCTACAGTTTGGATTGAAAGTGCCATTGAAGGGTTTAAAGTGGGATCATACCTATCTCTAAGCTTGGCTGTTACAATGGGACAGCTCATGTGCCATCCATAACCATGGCATACCAGACATCACTGGGTGTTAAGGATGGGGAGGAAAGGGGCCCTCTTTCACCCGTTTGCGAAATAACATTTGGTCTGGCCTTGGCTGTGTGACTATATAGTTCCCAATACCTTTAGTGTAGGAAATGTAAAGAACTATTACCCATGACGCTTATTATCTCGCCCACTGCCATGTCGAATGGGCACAGACTAGAGCACCTAGAGGCAACATTGTCAGATATATGATTATCAGATTGTTCAGGCATGATTGGTGCCGTAGAGAAAGATGAGGATGGGCGCTCATGATGGAGCATATGAATCATCACCCCCGCCTTTTACATGCAAAGACAGCACCCTTTCTTAGCCTACCCGTGTTTCTATGTGAAGTTGCCAAACCGGTATTGTCCCAGGAGTATAGTAATGGCACCTGAGAGCGAATATGACATTTCATTGTTTCTGCTACAATATTAATGTGACACCTACTAAATCTGCGAGGCTGAAGAAGATAGTGAGAACCTGTAAGATCAGAGGCCACGATACCTGTACATTGCAAGGGCTAGTAGCCACGGGACTTCTGAAAAAGTCATGAGATTTAATTATACAAAATTGTGAGTATTCGGGATCTGCTGCAGCAAGACGCTTCATTTTTTGATGAAATCTACTTTTTTGCACGTGCGTTGGGTAACGGATGGTGATACTGATATACAGTGGAACCTTAGTTTAAGAGTAACTTGGTTTGAGAGCGTTTTGCAAGACAAGCAAAGCTTTTTATAAATTTGTAATTTGGTTTAAGAGCAATGATTTGCAATAAGAGCAAATACTCACTGTATACACTTCCGGTTCTGTCCTTTCACCGCGTTCTGACCCGCTCTGGAGGTAACTTTCTGTACATATGTACTGTATACAGTATAAAGTACAGTACATATATATATACACTATATAGCATGTCTATCAATTTGCATTTGTGGATACAGTATTGTACTTTCTTTCTGCTAACCAGTGCAGCACATTGCTTATACTGTACCTCGCACCCCAACAATTTTATTGTAAGCTAAAGTGCAGTTTAATTTGTTTTACATGTTTTGTACTGTACTGTAGTATGTATTAGTGTACTTTAATAATGTTATATGAATACAGGACATTATTTTGTATTACTGTAATACATTAGTATAAATACAGTAAATATTTTTGGGTTGTGGAACGAATTGTCTGTGTTTCAGTTATTTCCTATGGGAAAATTTGCTTTGATATAAGAGTACCTTGGTTTAAGAGAACACTCCCGATACCAATTATGCTCGTAATCCAAGGATCCACTGTACTTCCTTTGTCTTCTTTAAGTCACATGGTTTTACATTTTGGACATAAACGGTCCCTTGAATAGATATGAACTGGGTACTGATATGTGACCCCCGTTGATTATAATGCATGCAACTAAAGGGTGCTTTACACGCTGCGACATCGCTACCGATATATTGTCGCGGTCTCGCTGTTAGTGACGCATATCCGGTGCCGGTAGCGACATCGCAGCGTGTGACACCAAGGAGCGACGATCAACGATTGCAAAATTGTCCAAAAACGTTGATCGTTGACACGTCGCTCCTTTCCTTAATATCATTGCTGCTGCAGGTACGATGTTGTTCGTCGTTCCTGCGGCAGCACACATCGCTGTGTGTGACACCGCAGGAACGACAAATATCTCCTTACCTGCGTCCACCGGCAGTGACGAAGGAAGGAGGTGGGCGGGATGTTACGTCCTGCTCATCTCCGCCCCTCCGCTTCTATTGGACGGCCGCTTAGTGACATCGCGGTGACGTTGCTGTGACGCCGAACGCACCTCCCCCATGAAGGAGGGATTGTTCAGCGGTCACAGCGATGTCGCTGCACAGGTAAGTGCGTGTGACGCTGCCGTAGCGATAATGATCGCTACGGCAGCGATCACCAAATGTCGCACGTACGACGGGGGCGGGTGCTATCACGCTCGCAATCGCTAGCAATGTCGCAGCGTGTAAAGTACCCTTACTGACAGTGAATGTACAGCTGTTTACAGATCCGGTTAAACCACAGTCCTGTGCGGGGAGGTCACGGACATGCAATGCTAATAGTTATGTGCAGTGTTTTTCAGACATGAGAGACATCCAGATCTATGAACAAAATGCCAAAACTACAGTAGACCGACACAGATACTGATGAAGGTGGATGAAATCATGAAGTCACTTCTCGTTCAGGCTCCGTTATAAATTGAGTAATGAATATACAGAACTGTAATAGTTGGTATTAACCAAAGACGGCCAATAGCGATGATCAAAAAGATTCCCAGGACCTTGATCAAGAAGCCATGTCAGTAGCCCGTGCCCGGCGGACTTGGGTCTTGTGAAGTGCTTCCTTCCCTGTGATTCTTCGGATTCCTAGACTGCGACGTCATCATCGTGTAGCAACATGCACGTGACGGCGCATCAATCATGTTAATCCGTAGAGGTGTCGGGGATTCCAACAGGTAGAAGGTGGTTCACAGGGCTCTAGTCCAGAGGAAGCAGGCTACCGGCATGGCTGCTCAACCATTGTCATGGGAATCTTGGTTTTTCCTTATTTTTACGAGGGATTTTTTTTTGTGTTATGAGATGACACATGTGTTATGGTATATTGGAGCACAAATGACACAGATGACTGCTTCACTTACTGATTAGGGATGATCGAATATCGCAAATATTCGGCTTTGCGAATATCCGACGAATAGGTCACCGCTATGCAAATATTCGATGTGCAATGTAAGTCTATGGGAAGCCCGAATAGTTACTAATAGACAACTATTCGGGTTTCCCATAGACTTACATTGCGCATCAAATATTCGCAAATAGTGGCGACCTATTCGGCGAATATGGGAGAAGCCGAATATTTGAGGTATTCGATCATCCCTATTAATGATGTACTACTATACCATGGTGATGGGCAGTCACAGGAGCGGTTTCATTGTAGCACCCAAGCTCAGAGATCACTCCAATCATAGTTGGTTAACCCCTTAGAACGCACTTTTAATATCAACTGTGGCAACTAATCAGTTAAACTATATAAGGGGGTAAATATGTTTTCTTTTTTATGGCTTTTTATTCCATTTTCAGCAAGACCGTTGAATAAAAAAAAAAAAAAAAAAAAAAGCAATTATGGCATTTTGTTTTTCTATGGCACTGTGTTTTTTGTTTGTTTTTTTTACCAAAGGGAAAAAGTAAAAAAATTCTAAAAATCGGGAAAAAAAAAAGGAGTCTTGTTTTTTTTTTTTTTTTTTTTTTTAACAGTTTTTACCATTCTTTAATTTTAGATCCACTGAGGGAATAGAAGTACAATGAGTTTGTTCACTCATTTAATTCTCTACTTCATGACTTCCGTAATGAAGTGTATTATGGAGGTCAGCAAGCTGGCATTAAGGGGGCTTTACACGCTACGATATCGTTAATGAATTATCGTTGGGGTCACGTTGTTTGTGACGCACATCCGGCATCATTAACGATATCGCAGCATGTGACACGTATGTGCGATCTTAAGCGACCGCAAAAGTGGTGAAAATCGTTCACCTTAGAGAGGTCGTCCTAACACAAAAAATCGTTAATTGTTTATTATCGATGTTGTTCGTCGCTCCTGCAGCAGCGCACATCGCTGTGTGTGACACCGCCGGAGCGACGAACGTCTCCTTACCTGCGTCCACCGGCAATGCGGAAGGAAGGAGGTGGGCGGGATGTTACGTCCCGCTCATCTCCGCCCCTCCACTTTGATTGGTCGGCCGCTTAGTGACGTCGCTGTGACGCCGAACGCACCTCCCCCTTGAGGGAGGGATTGTTCAGCAGTCACAGCGCCGACGCCGACCAGGTAAGTGCGTGTGACGCTGCCGTAGCGATAATGTTCGCTACGGCAGCGATCACACGATATCGCATGCACGATGAGGGAGGGTGCTTTCGCGCTCGATATCGCTAGCAATTACTAGGAATATATTAGCGTGTAAAGCCCCCTTTAGTCTGTCTCTACCAGAATCTTGCAGGAGGACAGAGATGGAAAAAAATGGGACCACTATTAGCCCCCCCATTACATGACATTCATCTGCACCTCCTGATTGGATCAAGCGCGTGCTGATGCTCAATTACCGTATTTTTCGGATTATAAGCTGCACTTTTCCTCCCAACAATTTGGGAGGAAAATGAGGGGTGCATCTTAAAATTCAAATGTAGCTTACCGGTGGGTGTTGGAGAGGGGTCACAAGAGGCAGGGCAATGCTGTGCACTGCTCTGTGCTGTGGGCGGCCCTTTGTGCGGCAAGCAGAGCTGCTCTGAGCAGCGAGGTACGGGACATTCTGAAGAGGTCGGTGGTAAGGGCTTCAAATAATGGCACCAAGTCGGCCCGTGCGCCGATGCAGCCCTCGGCTCAAGGTCACATCTACGCAAGTGCCAACTCCAGCTGCCATTACTTTGAAGCCTGCACCTCCGACATCTTCAGAATGGGCAGTGCCTCACCGCCCGCAGTGAGCACCAGCACAAAGCAGCGCCGGCTGCCGCAGCACAGCACTGCAGCCCACAGTGAGCATCTGGGTGCCCCTCTGCACCGCCCGCAGCATCGCCGTACTACAGCACCGCCCCTGCCTCCTGTGACCCCACTCCACCACCGCTGCCGACCCACCTCCCCGGGTAAGACATCCCCGGATTGTAAAATGGACCACATATTTTTTTTCTCTCTAAATTTGGGGTGCATATTATAATCTGGTGCATTTTATAAAACAAAAAATACGGTACTTAGGTACTGCAGACGTTAGTCGTGGTTCCCTACAATTTAAGCAGGGGCCCGCCTTTGTGAATTACCTCCCACAGCTGATGGTGGGGTTTCCAGGGGCAATACCAGCATGAGCTGTCAAATACTAATGAAGTGCACGGTGGCTCAGTGGTTAGCACTGCAGTCTTTCAGTGCTGGGGTCCTGAGTTTAAATCCCACCAAGAACATCATCTGCAAGGAGTTTGTATGTTCTCCCCGTGTTTGTGTGGGTTTCCTCCGGGTTCTCCGGTTTCCTCCCACACTCCAAAAACATACTGATAGGGACTTTAGACTGAGGCCCAATGGGGACAGTATTGCCAATGTATGTAAAGCGCTGTGGAATGAATAGCGCTATATAAATGAATAAAATTATTATTAAGTGTATAGAAACTTTTGACTTTGCAGAAAGTAATAAAAATGCCTTAAACCATTCTCTCTTTCATTATTCTGGCATTTGGCAAATATAAACAATTTTGGTTCCTAATTGACCTAAAACGGGAAAGGAAAAGTTTTTTCTGATTTCATGTCAGTTAGTGAGAGGGGGGTGGAACCTGCAGATGTGTCTGTATAGAGCGCGGGGGGGAAAAGCCTGCAGATGTGTCTTTATAGAGAGCAAAGGGAAAAACCTGCAGATGTGTCTTTATAGAGCAGAGGGAAACACCTGCAGATGTCTGTATAGAGAGCGGGGGGGAAAACCCTTCAGATGTGTCTTTATAGAGAGCGGGGGGAAATGCCTGCAGATGTGTCTTTATAGAGAGCAAAGGGAAAAACCTGCAGATATGTCTGTATCGAGAACGGGGGGAAAAGCCTGCAGATGTGTCTTTATAGAGCAAAGGGAAAAACCTGCAGATGTGTCTTGATAGAGCAGAGGGAAAAACCTGCAGATGTGTCTTTATAGAGAGCGGAGGGAAAAACCTGCAGATGTGTCTTTATAGAACAGATGGAAAAACCTTCAGATGTGTCTGTATAGAGAGTGTATGTAAACTTCTGGTTTGAACTGTACCTGCTGGTCCTGAGCACAGAGATACTTTTGGCATGTCATCATTTACAAGGGCTACGAAGTGACCCATGTTTACGTCTCAGGTTTACCATTAGCTGTAGCTCTGTGTCCCATAGTACACACCGTAATATTTTATTAATTACATAGACCGTGACCATACGATACGAAACAGATTAGCATTTTTCCCACTTTAATTAGAAAAAGATACACAAAATATATCAGATTTTACAAAGAAAATAGTAAACGTGGTCATTCGCATATCAGCGGCTCCGCACACAAAGTCCATTATTTCATCAGAATATAGTCTAACAGTAAAGTCGTCTCTTCAATATTGCGATCTTTCTGGAATGCTGCCCGCGTGTCGTTACGGGCAGTATAAATGCAACGAGAGCCGCTCCGTCTTCCTGTGAAACATAACGCCGGGCTGGGGAAGGACATCTGGAAAATTAAAAAAATGACAAAATGAATTAATTGCAGTAATGAGGTCTGCAGCAGAACATGGATCATACCATAAATGATGACAAGAAGTAAAATATCTTCAGAGTAACATTGTAGCCAAGGTCCCGGAGACACTGGGATTCTCAAACGGACCACAACACAACTCAAAAATTAACCCAAAAAGAGCTTCAAATAAGGCTAGTTTCACACTTGCGTTGGGTTGAATCCGCTGGGTCCGTTGCTGCGTCGTTTTGACGCATCCGTTATTTTTGTGGTGTCAACGGATGCAACGGGTCCGTTATTTCACAGGAATCAGTTAGCTGATTCCTGTGAAATAACGGACCGTTGCATCCGTTTGGCGTCCGTTAGGCGTCCGTCTAACGGAATCCGTCGGCTCTGTTTTATTCCTTTTTTCATTTTTTTTCATTCTGGGCATGCTTAGTAGAAATTAGCGGAATCCAGCAGCGGATTCCGTTGTTAAGCATTTAGCAACGGAATCCGCTATCATAGGGAACCATTATAAATTTTAACGGAACCAACGGAATCCGTTGGTTGGCGTCATTTTGACGCCAGCATTTAACATTACATTCTGCGTTGCTTCCGCTCGGCGGAAGCAACGGGGCATCGGCCAACGGAAGCAACGCAGGTACTTTTGGTACAATCCGTCATCAATGCAAGTCTATGGGAAACAACGGAATCCGTTAACGGATTCCGCTGTTTCCCAAGACAGCGGATTGCGCCAAAAAAAAAAAAAAACAACGCAAGTGTGAAAGTACCCTAATAAGGGGTCATATAGTTTACATAACAAAAAGGTGTCAAAATCTGAAGTTCGGGAACAATCCTGGGTCCACGTGCATTAGCAATGGGCAAAGTTGGGCGTCAGTTCTTTGGATGATCAGCCTCTTTTTCTTGGTCTCAGACATCTCAAACAATATACACCGTGTGCAGAATTATTAGGCAAGCTGTATTTTAGAGGATTTTTCTTTATTACTGATCAACAACTCTGTTCTCAATCAACCCAAAAGACTCAAATATCAAAGCTTAATATTTTTGGAAGTTGGAGTGGGTTTTTTTTTTTTTTAGATTTTCATCTATCTTAGGAGGATATCTGTTTGTGCAGGTAACTATTACTGTGCAGAATTATTTGGTAAGTTAATAAAAACCAAATATATTCCCATCTCACTTGTTTATTTTCACCAGTTAAACCAATATAGCTGCACAAAATTTAGAAATAAACATTTCTGACATGCAAAAACAAACCCCCAAAAAATTAGTGACCAATATAGCCACCTTTCTTTATGATGACACTCAACAGCCACCATCCATAGATTCTGTCAGTTGCTTGATCTGTTTACGATGAACATTGCGTGCAGCAGCCACCACAGCCTCCAGACACTTTTCCCAGAGGTGTACTCTTTTCCCTCCCTGTAGATCTCACATTTTATGAGGGACCACAGGTTCTCTATGGGGTTCAGATCAGGTGAACAAGGGGGTCATGTCATTAATTTTTCATCTCTTAGACCTTTACTGGCCAGCCACACTGTGGAGTAGTTGGATGCATGTGATGGAGCATTGTCCTGCATGAAAATCATGTTTTTCTTGAAAGATACCGACTTCTTCCTGTACCACTGCTTGAAAAAGTTGTCTTCCAGAAAATGGCAGTAGGTCTGAGCTTCACTCCATCCTCAACCCGAAAAGGTCCCACAAGTTCATCTTTGATGATACCAGCCCATACCAGTACCCACTTGCACCTTGCTGGCGTCTGAGTCGGAGTGGAGCTCTCCTGCCCTTTACTGATCCAGCCTCTGGCCCACCCATCTGGCCCATCAAGAGTCACTCATTTCATCAGTCCATAAAACCTTTGAAAAAAATCAGTCTTCAGATATTTCTTGGCCCAGTCTTGACGTTTTATCTTATGTTCCTTGTTCAGAGGTGGTGGTTTTTCAGCCTTCCTCACCTTGGCCATGTCCCTGAGTATGGCACACCTTGTGCTTTTTGATACTCCAGTAACGTTGCAGCTCTGAAATATGGCCAAACTGGTGGCAAATGGCATCTTGGCAACTTCACGCTTGATTTTGCTCAATTCATGGGTAGTTATTTTGCGCCTTTTTTGCCCAACACGCTTCTTGCGACCCTGTTGGCTATTTGCCATGAAACGCTTGATTGTTCGGTGATCAACGCTTCAAAGGTTTGTCAATTTCAACACTGCTGCATCCCTCTGCAAGACATGTCACAATATGGACTTTTCAGAGCCCGTCAAATCTCTCTTCTGGCCCATTTTGCCAAAGGAAAGGAAGTTGCCTAATAATTGTGCACACAGTGTATATGAGGCAGAAAGACTAGCAGTGAGATGATGTCGGAGAGGATTTTCTCTGCCTAAAAACCTCAACAGTATAACTTATGCAGGTGCACTAGTATATACTGATATATCTCTATCTGCTCAAACATTTATGACATATCTATTGGATATATCATAAAATTTCACCTTTGGGCGCCACATCCATCTCCAGAATAGGAGTTCCCCCATTCCCTCTTCCTGCTGGTCTCCAACCAGCACTGATTGGAGAGGTGGTGGCACGTATGTAAGATATGCTGTCCAGGAACTTCAGAGTGCACATATACAGCTCACCTGCAATTACATTTCTCCACACTGGGCAATAATCACCGGCAGTTTGGGTTTATTGTTGGGTCCGGTTGGCACATTCTGTAAAGAGAAAGTTGCAGGTCATGTACAATGTGGCTGTTTACACCAGCACCATTAAAGCCTGGAATTCTGGTAGTCGGCTTTATCGCTTTCATTCCCTGCCGAGTTTCTGACACTCCCTTCCAGGCAATCAAAGCCTACAGTCTAACAGTACAAAGACACTTAACCATGCACCCATAAAAAAAAAAAAAAAATGCTAAAAAGGACACCTGCCATGTTAACCCCCCTTCCCAGATGCAACAAATGGACATAAGAGGTTCTAGATGGTCACAGTATCCTACAGGGCAGGGTGAAAATAAAGGCCCTGTCACACACACAGATAAATCTTTGGCAGATCTGTGGTTGCAGTGAAATCATGGACATATTGTTCCATTTGTACACAGCCACAAACCTGGCACTGATTGTCCACAATTTCACTGCAACCACAGATCTGCCGCAGATTTATCTGTGTGTGTGACGGCCTTTAAAAGTTTTAGGCCATGTGCCCACGGGAGAAAGTAACTGTGGATTTTGCTGAGGAAAACCCACGGATTTTCTAGATTTTCCAGATAAATCCGCAGGTTTACGCAAGTACAGACACTCCCCATGCTATCCTATGGGATTTGGGGAGTCCTGTCTCAATGCTGCGCTATTTGCAACTGCAAAAAATGCTGCGGATTTCCTGCAGCCGCACGTAACTGCATGTCCGTTATTCCTGCGGAATTATCTGCGGAATTCCTGCCTTTCCACTATGGACATACAGGGCAGGAAAGCCGCAGGAATACCGAATGAAACAGTGCTTCCGCACGTTTACCGCAATAATGCCGCAGAAATACCGCATCAATGGATTGCTGCGTGAACCTGCGGAAATATCTGCAAGTCCACAGGTACGTTCTCCCGTGGGAACATGGCCTATGGGTCTATTGATGCATTGGGTGTTGGGAACAATCTTATAAAGGAAAGCAACTAGAGTTCAGCGAGTATCTAACTATTCGTACCCGCTATACTCATAACGAGTACTGTCTACTACTTACGTATTCATTCCGAATAGCGTGTATAATGCAAGTCAATGGGGAAAACTCACAAAGTGACGAGTAACCTGAATGCTGTACTATTCGTGTGAGTAGCGAATAGTGCCGAATTCGGGTTACTCGTTACATTGCAAGTTTTTCCCCAGTGACTTGCATTGCACATGCTATTCGGAATGAAGACGTGAGAATTAAGGCCCAGTTACACGCAACGACGTATAACGATATATCGTTGGGGTCACGGATTCCGTGACGCACATCCGGCATCGTTAGCGACGTCGTTTCGTGTGACAGCAAGGAGCGACCGTTAACGATGGAAAATACTCACCTTATCGTCCATCGTTGTCACGTCGTTCCTTTTTAAAAAATCGTTGACTGTAGAGGTCACAGGTTGTTCATTCCCGAGGCAGCACACATCGCTACATGTGACACCTCGGGAACGACGACCTACAGCTTACCTGCGGCCACCGGCAATGCGGAAGGAAGGAGGTGGGCAGGATGTTACATCCCACTCATCTCCGCCCTTCCGCTACTATTGGGCGGCTGCTTAGTTACGCCGCATGAACCGCCCCCTTAGAAAAGAGGCTGTTCGTCAGCAACAGAGACGTCGCTAGGCAGGTAAGTCCGTGTGATGGCTCCTAACGATTGTGTGTGCCACGGACAGCGATTTGCCCGTGACGCACAAACGACGGGGGCGGGTGCTTACACCAGCGATATCGCTGCATGCAACACCCCCTTTAGACTGTACTCATTATGAGTATAGCGAGTATGAATAGTTAGATACTCGCTCAACTCTAAAAGCGACATGTCAAATGACCCCAAAATCGTTGCACTGCAAGACCAATTGCAAACGGAGAATTTGTAAGGTACAACAAAAAGGAGTTTTGCATTGAAAACAGTTTTGGAAACATTCAGAATTTTTGGAAAAGTTTTTCATTTCCTGAAGCAGTTTTGAAGCTTTTTTTTTTCAATATCATTTTCATTGGACAGTGACGGTTTGGAGTTTTTAAAGAAGATAACACTTCAAATAAATGACATGCATGCAATTTCTTTTGCCGTTTATCAAACCTGAATCGAGGAAGAAAATCCTCAAGTGACTGGTGAGTTTTATACTTTTACTAGCCTGTTGCTCTGCCTGGTAAGACCCTATTGCGCTTTTCTCCACAGTCCCATCTTCTGTATTCATCACTAATTATGTTATCTCACAAAACAGGTCATAAAAAGTTATCAAAAAGTCACATGAATCCCAAAATAGTAAAAAAGCTACAAACCGTCAAGCCAAAAATAGGCGCTCAGACATCAATATAAGAATACAAAGGTTATGTCTCCAAAAATATTTTGCAAAGTACTCTCACTGCACCAACATTGTAAAACAAGGTAAACTATATACGGTAAATTTGGTATCTCGTTAATAATACTGACCCACAAGATATAGTTAAATGTCACGTGTCAATAAATAAAAAAAAAAAAAGGAAAAAAAAAGGCAATCTTCACTTCTTGCCATCTGCTGCATACAAAAGTAATAAAAGGGTCCTAATATGTAGTAGGTGTAGTAATAATAATAATTGCAAATACCTCCAATTAGTAATGTAGTATAGTTCTCCTGATATAGCTATGTCTCCTACTTCATGTGCAGGGCATTGCAGCTTTTATTTCTAATGCAGTATTTTAATATTTAAAATTATTTTTAATATTTTATTATTTTAACTGATATTTAAATATTTACAATTATTAATATGTAAAATTATTTTAATATTTTAAATTATTTAAAAATATTAATTTATAAGAATTTGTTATATAAAACAAAAAAAAAACAAACACCCCCAAACCCCAAAAAATAAAAACTTATTTTGACGCAAAAATTATATGATGACATTTCCTTGGTGTAGAAAGTGCTGAGCGGCATTTTCACAGTGTGCCAGGTGTCTAGTTTCAATAATTCGATAGGTAATGGGGGGGGGGGGGGGGGTTAATATCAATATTTTAGTGACAGTAAAATATATATCTTTGTGCTGTTTTAGGAAGTAGATGTCCTTAGTGAAGGCTCTGAAATTTTAATATTTTAAATTTGTAATTTCAGGGTTTTTATTTGTACAAAAATTGTCTGGGATACCAGAGGCACAAAATATTGAAAAAAAAACAAAACACAAAGACAAGCAAAACAAAAACCCCACCACAAACAAAAAAATTGCAGCAAAAGGGAACTGGCTAAAAACAAACAAACAAAAAAAACACAACAACAACAACAACATTACATTAGGGGTTTTTTTTTATTATTAAAAAAAAGGTGATTTTTTTTTCAGAGATTATGAAACTCATCCCAAAAAAAAATAAAAATTAAAGAAAAAAATTGAATAGAGAAAGAAAAACTCGTTCTCATGTAAGCGTACCCTAAGAAAAGGGTCAGAAAACATTGTTACATGAACAGAGCTTGGAAAGGCTGAAAACGCCCACTAATCCCCCTAAAAAATTAGCATGTGACAGAAAAGTGGTGGTCTGCCCCATTTTCCCAGGACAGATTCTGAAATTAATAAAAAATATTTTTTAAAAAATTCCCCACAACATTTCCAGTGTCAGAAGACAATTGCTGTGATTTCCCCCCTCCTTACCCGTTCAGATGTTCTTTTCTCACCCTGAGGCACCAACAGGCAGTGACTAACATATGACAACCACGAGTTTAATAAAGAGATTTTTTTTTTTTTACTGACACTCAGGCTCTGTGCGCACTAGAAAATGTAATTTTCTTGAAGTTCCAGACCCTCTGAAAGATTCCCGCACCTGCGGTAAAAAAACGGTTTTGCCGCAGGTTGGTCCCTGCGGGTTTTTATCATTATCTATGGCAAAAACCTCAGGTACCTGAGGAAATTAAGTGACATGCTCATTAATTCCGCAGCGAAAATTCAGCGGCAAAATCCGCAGGTACAAAAAAACGCACAGTGTGCGCAAAGCATTTTTTAATCCCCATAGATTTTGTTGGAGAAATGTTATAAACACTTTCTGCAGCATTCCTTCAGCAAAATCTGCGGCAATTCCGCACGTAAATCCGCAGCAGGCGCACAGGGCCTCAAGGAGTAATTTGCATTAACTTGCTATTTACCAGATTTTTCTTAAAATACAGTTTGTTTAGGGTTTTTCACGAAAAGGGGTATTCCCATCTCTAAGATCCTATCCCATTATGTAGAAGGTGTAGTAATAATAATAATAATAATAATAATAATAGCAAATACCTCCAATTAGAAATGTAGTATAGTTCTCCTAATATGGAGATGTCTCTTACCTCATGTGCAGGGCATTGCAGCTTAGGTATCCACGGTTACGTCCGCTCATATAGTCACTGTTGCTTGTAGTCGTAACCATGGATACCTAAGCTGCAATGCCCTGCACATGAGGTAAGAGACATGACTATATCAGTAGAACTATACAAAATTCCTAATTGGAGGTATTTGCTAATATTTTTATACCTACTACATATTGGCATAGGATCTTGGAGATGGGAGTACCGCTTTAATTTTAATCAATAGATCTTGGAATAATAATTTCCACAATTGGATGTGTTTAAAAAAAAAATATTCTTGTGCTGAGATAATCTTATATATGTGTGCCCCTGCTGTGTACTGTGTAATGGCCGTGTCTGACCGTACAGGGACATGGTCTGATCATACCACATCATCTGGGCAGAGGAGGACGCAAAAGAGTATAAAGCCATTACAAGAGGGGAACATAGCCTATTCTTTATGAGGTAAAACATTTCCCTGCTTGTTTTTAACCCCTTCATGATCTATGATGTACTGGTAGGTCACAGGTTGTGTCCCTATCTTTGATGCTTTCTCACACGCACAGGCCGCATCTTTCCCTGGACATGACTGATCTGATCAGTCGAAATGTGCCTATAACAGGCGGGGTTGGATTGGAGATTTGCACCAGTTAAATCCTGCTGTCAACCTATGTTAGCAAGATTTAACAAGCGCTGTCGGGAAGAGAGTCATCCCCGCTCCCATCGGCGGCCCCATGACGTGATCACGGGACACCGATGGGTTGTCCTGACAGCTGGGGGTCAACTGATGACCCCTGTGTTTGTCATGATGAAGTTCCTATGAATGCCGGCTGTAAGCAGATGTTCCGGAATCGCCTTTAAATGATACTTAGTGGAAAACAGTTAAAGATGGAAACTCGCATCTAAGGTGGGTCTTTACACGTTGCGACATCGGTAACGATATATCGTCGGGGTTCACGTCGTTAGTGACGCACATCCGGCGCCGTTACCGACATCGCAGCGTGTAAACCCTAGGAGCGACGATCACCGATCGCAAAAACGTCAAAAATCGTTTATCGGTGACACGTCGCTCCATTCCATAATGTCATTGCTGCTGCCGGTACAATGTTGTTTGTCGTTCCTGCAGCACCACACATCGCTGTGTGTGAAGCCGCAGGAACGACAAACATCTCCTACCTGCGTCCACCGGCAATGCGGAAGGAAGGAGGTGGGCGGGATGTTACGTCCCGCTCATCTCCGCTTCTATTGGCCGGCCGCTTAGTGACGTCACTGTGACGCCGAACGCACCCACTCCCTTGAGGGAGGGATTGTTTGGCAGTCACTGTGACGTCGCCGACCAGGTCGCCGACCACGATAATGTTCGCCACGGCAGCTATCACCGCATATCGCATGTGCGACGGGGGCCGGTGCTATCGCGCTCTACATCGCTAGCGATGACGCAGCGTGTAAAGCACTCCTTAGAATGTTTATGGCTATCCGATTGTGGGGATCCATCTTCCATCACCCACTAATCCCAAAAATAAACGGTCAAAGATCAGCCTGACAATCTCTTTTGCAGCATCCGCTGGGGTATGGAGATTTTTTTTTTTCTGAGGCGGTCAAATCCATACAAAATTCAACAAAAAAAATAAATAAATAAATAAATAAATAATCTGCATACTTTAATATGAAATTGGACAGTAGAGTAGGAATATCTAAATGCACTTTTATGAAAACTGTTTGTAGAGTTCTAACAATGCTTAAAGAGGACCAACCACCAGGATTTTCCTATATAAACTAAAGCCAGTGCTATACTGGTGCTATCCTGCTGATTCTATACATACCTTTAGTTGTGAGATCGGATGTATACTTTCTGATATACAGGCAAGTAAAGTTTGGGAAATGCACTGTTATTTGATTGATAGGTGCTGCAGAATATAAAATAAGTGGGTTGGGTTTTGCTAGTTATTCCCGTCTGTCTGCTGCCTGCCTGTCCTTCCTCCCCTGTCTCTGCTATTACTGGGGGAGGAAGTAAACAAGATAGCAAGATACCACTGTACGTGGAATAGAAATTCCTAACACCCCAATAATTGGTATATCAAAAATAGCAAATAGGTGTGTAATGCAGAAAAAAAAAAGACTTAAAATATAACTTTTAATAAATTAATTTAAAAAAATAAAATAAAATAAACAAATGACAGATGTCCAATTCCTAAAAAGACACACTAAACAAACATGAAGCATTACAACATGGACCACCAAGCTCAAATTGGTCTAAGTGTATGCTGTGGCACAATAAGGCTATGTGCGCACGTTGCGTACAAGCCCTGCAGATATTTCTGCAGCGATCTGAAGAGCACATGTGCGCTTTAGATCGCTGCAGAAATGTCCGTAGTGAGCGCCGATTCCATGCGCTCTGCCTGCAGCTCCTCCCATAGACAGAGCAGGAGCTGCCGGCAAAGCGCAGGAAAGAAGTGACATGTCACTTCTTTTTGCGCAGCGCTTCGGCAGTAGCCGAAGCGCTGCGCTCTTAGACGCCACGTGCGCACGGCCCCTGCACAATCTCCATAGACTGTGCAGGGGACGCAGGACGCATGCAGTTACGCTGCGCTACAAAGCGCAGCGTAACTGCATGTTTTTACGCGACGTGCGCACATAGCCTAAAAGGTGACTGATCCCAAACTATGTATTAGACCTGATCATGACTAAGGACGATCGCGTCTGAAACGCGTAGATCGGAAGAGTTATGTTTTATTCCTTCTTCCCCTTTTTTTAACCATTATTGGAATAAAATGAAATTTTAACTTTATTTCAAATTACTATGGACGTTCTTTGCGCCGGGGATCCGCCTTTTTTTGATTGACTACTGCCTTCTTGACCCACGAGCACCGTCCGGATTTTCCTTCCTGGAATGACTACATAGTGGTCAGCTGATTCACTCTTTTTTATTAGACCCGCTAAACAGTTTTCCTATTAAAAGCACCAGCAGTCCCCAGATTCATCAGGGGAGCAAAAAAAAAACTCTTATGCGCTTAAATTGCGCCAATTTCAACCATACAATATGGTCACCGCTTGCTGGGCACCTCCAACAGTCCTCAGTTCATCTTTAAGTGCATAAGGGGTTTTTTGCTCCCCTGATGAATCTGCCCAGAAGAAACGCATCGGGAGCATTTATACCATCTTTTGTCCCGTCCCTGAGCGGGACTCTATGATTTTGGGAACTCCTGCTGGGATCACAGCTATACACACACGGGTGAGAGCGATCCTTTACTATATAATGCAATGAGCGACTGACAAGTATCATTTCTACGAAGGCAGCTCTCCTCAGTGTGTTACTTATATATACTGGCCCTGTATCTAGTTATACATTCACCTGATGGGCGGTTCCCATAGGTCTATGAAACTTTATGTCTCTTTATTATTAATTTGAGATTATTGGAGTCTTTTGGTCCTAGAATAGGACAACTGCTGGTCCTTTAATAGGACAACTGTTTAGCGGGTCTAATACATAGTTTGGGGTCAGTCCCCTTTTATTGTGCCACAGCATACACTTGGACCCATTTGAGCTTGGTGGTCAATGTTCGTTTAGTGTGGCTTTTTAGAAATGGACCTCAGTCATTTTCTTTTTTTTAAATTAATTTTTTAAAAGTTATATTTTAAGTCTTTTTTCTGCATTATACACTCTTATCTCCTCTTCCCACAATCGCGTACAAGATTTCTCCCATGCATCCCCCATACTCTGGAATGCTCTACCTCAGCATATCAGACTCTCCCCTACCGTGGAAAGCTTCAAGAGGAACCTCAAGACCCACCTCTTCAAACAAGCCTACAACCTACAATAGCAGAAAGAACAGGAATCCAGCATCAAGGAGAATGTGTAGAAGAATAAAAAAAACTTTCTTTTATTGGAATTATTCTTAAAAACAGATGTTCAATCCAGTAAGCACAGAGGCACAAGTATGGTAGCGGATTATCCAACGCGTTTCGACCAGAAGGTCTTACTCATGGCATGTGTTTTACCCCAAAATGGTCCCATATAAAGGGTGCACATTAAACGTCATGACGTTTAATGTGCACCCTTTATATGGGACCATTTTGGGGTAAAACACATGCCATGAGTAAGACCTTCTGGTCGAAACGCGTTGGATAATCAGCTACCATACTTGTGCCTCTGTGCTTACTGGATTGAACATCTGTTTTTAAGAATAATTCCAATAAAAGAAAGTTTTTTATTCTTCTACACATTCTCCTTGATGCTGGATTCCTGTTCTTTCTGATGTTGCCTTCCGCCCGGGCCAGGGCGTTCCTTGCATCAGTGTGGAGTCCGGGAGTGAAGAGGGGTGAGCTGACACACATCTTCTTGTTTATACAACCTACAATAGCCCTCAGCCCAGTACACCACCGCGCAACCAGCTCTGTCCTCACCTATTTTACCATCACCCATTCCCTATAGACTGAGCCCTCGCGGGCAGGGTCTTCTCTCCTCCTGTACCAATCTGTTATGTACTGTTGACGATTGTTGTATGTATACCCTCTTTCACTTGTAAAGCGCCATGGAATAAATGGCGCTATAATAATAAATAATAATAATAATCTGCTACTTTGATACTGGGGAGGAAGGACAGGCAGTAGACAGGGGTAGGAAGAACTAGACAAACCCGACCCACCTATTAGATATTGTTGCACCTCGCATCAAATAACAGTGCACTTCACAAACTTTACTTGCCTGTATTTCCGAAAGTATACATCAAATCTCACAACTAAAGGTCTGTATAGAATCAGCATGATAGCGCCAGTATAGCACTGGCTTTAGTTTATATAGGAAAATCCTGGTGGCTGGTTCTCTTTAAGAGGGCTTCCCCGGGCAGTTTTGTCAATAGCCACTCCGGGGCCCAGAGAACAATATTGGTCTTCACCCTTTCACCGTTATGTAGGGATCTGGCCTCTGCTGAGAAGGCCCCTGGTTTATGTATATGATGTAGCTTCTGGCCGATGGAGCGAGATGGTAGAAATAGTCATCTAACCATGATAATACCAGAGAGGGGAAAACAATAACAAGATTGGAAGGAAGGGATAGGCACATCAGAACAAATATGGTAGGAAAGCAAAGGGTTAGCTCAGTCCAAAGTCAAGTTCAGGTAGCAATCCAAGTGTCAGACATAAAGGATAAGCTAGCTGGGTCAGATATCAGGAGTAGCAATCAGGAATATGTTGTATCAGAGGCAGTAACAAAACATCTGCCAATAAATACAACTATATTCAAGTATTGTGGTCCTTTAACTTTAAAGGGAATCTGTCACTAGATTTTTGCTCCCCCATCTGAGAGCAGCATAATGTAGAGACAGAGACCCTGATTCTAGCCATGTGTCACTTACTGAGCTGTTTGCTGCCATTTTTATAAAATCAATGTTTTCTCTGCTGCAGATCTACAGAACTCATGAATATGCGGGACTACCTGCAGCATGCCAAGTAGTCCTGTAATGATAATCTCCTGCTGATTAAACAGCGATTTGATCAAAATTACACTAAGCAGCCCAGTAAGTGACACAGGATCTCTGCCCCTACATTATGCTGCTCTCAGGTAAGGTGGTGACAGAAGTGGAGTACTGGGTCAATATGCCGTCAATGAACAAGTCATTAATTTATCTGGTGACAGTGCTTCCGGAATAGGAAATGTTGCCAGCTCAGTAGTGCAGCCTCCGTCTTTCAGACGCTAACGTCATACCTCATTTTAGGGAATATAAAAAAAGTTTCTCACAGAAAATATTACTCAATGGAAACTTCCTAAAAGAAGAATACAGATTGCTACAAATAAAAAGATGATGAAACAATGTCAGCCTCGGTGGTAAACACGACCTGTAGTATGCAGCTGATACATGGAGGTGGAGGAGCTGGTGCCCGCGAGTGCCCTCATTGAGGCTATATCTGGATATTATTAAGGCAAGAGGAGGATCTGTGCCAGGCGGCATGTGCCCTATAATTTCTTTGTTTTGATGTTTCAGTACCCAGTGGAACAGAGTTACCTGCAATAAAAACAATCAGAGGTACCGACACCTACAAAATAACAGACTGAAGACCACACGTCACCACCACAACCCACGGTGGACTCTTCACCCATTTATACACACCTTCAGCTGCAATTTTTTCCCTTTAAATGCACGAATTCTGGGCTAAAAACTACTTTTGCAATTACATTTTTTGTTCAGTTTGGCTTATAAAACAGTTTGCTTCCCGGCACAGTATTGGCTGTAGAATGAGAGTGAAGAAGAATCCGTTCAGTGAGCTCATTCTGATGGGAGTATGGAAGTAATTTATCTCCTTTCAGCTAATTTAGGACCTCAAAGCACCATCTTCATGCAATTAGAAGTCAGATGAGAAGGGCTCAGAAAAAAACAGATAAAAGAGTTACAAAACTTCGGTAAGGAGCTCACGGACTGATTCTTAGGTAAGGGTATGGGTTCCACTTGTGCAAGTCTCGCAGCAGTATCAACTGGCACGGCCTGACGCTTTCCGGACAGGAGCGCGCCTCTGCTGCATAGAAATACATGCAGTCAATCCGCTCCTGTCGGAGAGTGTGCGGCCGTGCAGGGCGATGCCGATGTGAGACTCGCACAAGTCATTACCAAGTGGAATCGCACCCAAAGGGAATCGGTCACTATTTTGTTTATTATTTATTAATATGGGCATACAGGAGGCACAGAGGTGAAATTACCCATACCGGTATGCCTCCTGGATGGCTAATTTCACCTCTATGCTACCGGTATGCCTCCTGGATGGCTAATTTCACCTCTATGCTACCGGTATGCCTCCTGGATGGCTAATTTCACCTCTACACTACTGGTATGCCTCCTGGATGGCTAATTTCACCTCTATGCTACCAGTATGCCTCCTGGATGGCTAATTTCACCTCTACGCTACCGGTATGCCTCCTGGATGTCTAATTTCACCTCTATGCTACCAGTATGCCTCCTGGATGGCTAATTTCACCTCTATGCTACCGGTATGCCTCCTGGATGGCTAATTTTACCTCTATGCTACCGGTATGCCTCCTGGATGGCTAATTTCACCTCTATGCTACCAGTATGCCTCCTGGATGGCTAATTTCACCTCTATGCTACCAGTATGCCTCCTGGATGGCTAATTTCACCTCTATGCTACCAGTATGCCTCCTGGATGGCTAATTTCACTTCTATGCTACCTGTATGGTTAATTTCACTCCTATGCTAACTGTATGCTGCTTAGATAGTTAATTTCACCTTTATGCCACCTATATGCCTTCTACATGATGGGCTGTTTTGGAAAAAATCCTCTTTTACATCTACTATCTTCCGAGCTATGGGGCATGCACTGCCCGGAAGATAAACCGGCCTTCATTATCCCCAATTTTCCCTCCTCTTCTCTTTAGTATGCACATGTGATGTCAAGAGCAGGGCCGGAAATCCCGCTCCTGCGCTTTCTGCATGCCGTTTCTCCCCTAGTACTTATTTTCCCTTCCGTGGGCACAGTCTTCAATTCTGATGTGCGCAGGTACAAGGGAAGAGACGGCATACAGAAGGCGCAGGCTCGGTATTTCCGGCTGCGCTCAGACATCACAGGTGGATAAGACAGAGAAGGCAGAGGAGAAATTGGTGATAATGAAGACTGGATGCCGGCTTATCTTCCAGGCAGCACACACTCCATAGCCTGGAAGATCAAAGATATAAAAGAGGATTTTTTTGCAAAATGGCCCATCATCCAGGAGGCATACAGATATGGCTAATTTCACTTCTATGCCACCTGTATGTCCATATTAATACAAAAAAAAAAAAAACCACAAGGGTGACAGATTCCCTTTAACTCATCCTGTAGCCAAACATTAGCTAGAATGACAGAAGCTATAAAAGGCAAATGGTGCAAAATGATTAATAAAACCCAATTGCAAAAAACATAAGCATTTAAATAAAAAAAATAAATAAAAAAAAAATGAATTTATATTTATGACATTGACATGACATTGTGACATTTGGACTGTAGATCAGCCTGGAAGTGTGAAATGCACTGCAGCAAAAAAGAATGTTATTTCTTTTTTTATTTTTTTTTAAATTGTGAAAAGTTTATTCAGAGGGTCATTTATTATTCAACCCCTCAAACCACAAGAATTCTGTTTGGTTCCCCTAAAGTATTAAGAAGTATTTCAGGCACAAAGAACAATGAGCTTCACATGTTTGGATTAATTATCTCTTTTTCCAGCCTTTTCTGACTAATTAAGACCCTCCCCAAACTTGTGAACAGCACTCATACTTGGGCAACATGGGAAAGACAAAAGGAGCATTCCAAGGCCATCAGAGACTAGATCGTGGAGGGTCACAAGGCTGGCAAGGGGTACAAAACCCTTTCCAAGGAGTTGGGCCTACCTGTCTCCACTGTTGGGAGCATCATCCGGAAGTGGAAGGCTTATGGAACTACTGTTAGCCTTCCACGGCCTGGACAGCCTTTGAAAGTTTCCACCCGTGCCGAGGCCAGGCTTGTCCGAAGAGTCAAGGCTAACCCAAGGACAACAAGGAAGGAGCTCTGGGAAGATCTCATGGCAGTGGGGACATTGGTTTCAGTCAATACCATAAGTAACGTACTCCACCGCAATGGTCTCCGTTCCAGACGAGCTCGTAAGGTACCTTTACTTTCAAAGCGTCATGTCAAGGCTCGTCTACAGTTTGCTCATAATCACTTGGAGGACTCTGAGACAGACTGGTTCAAGGTTCTCTGGTCTGATGAGACCAAGATCGAGATCTTTGGTGCCAACCACACACGTGACGTTTGGAGACTGGATGGCACTGCATACGACCCCAAGAATACCATCCCTACAGTCAAGCATGGTGGTGGCAGCATCATGCTGTGGGGCTGTTTCTCAGCCAAGGGGCCTGGCCATCTGGTCCGCATCCATGGGAACGGCCTACCTGGAGATTTTGGCCAAGAACCTCCGCTCCTCCATCAAGGATCTTAAGATGGGTCGTCATTTCATCTTCCAACAAGACAACGACCCAAAGCACACAGCCAAGAAAACCAAGGCCTGGTTCAAGAGGGAAAAAATCAAGGTGTTGCAGTGGCCTAGTCAGTCTCCTGACCTTAACCCAATTGAAAACTTGTGGAAGGAGCTCAAGATTAAAGTCCACATGAAACACCCAAAGAACCTAGATAACTTGGAGAAGATCTGCATGGAGGAGTGGGCCAAGATAACTCCAGAGACCTGTGCCGGCCTGATCAGGTCTTATAAAAGACGATTATTAGCTGTAATTGCAAACAAGGGTTATTCCACAAAATATTAAACCTAGGGGTTGAATAATAATTGACCCACACTTTTATGTTGAAAATGTATTAAAATTTAACTGAGCAACATAACTTGTTGGTTTGAAAGATTTATGCATCTGTTAATAAATCCTGCTCTTGTTTGAAGTTTGCAGGCTCTAACTTATTTGCATCTTATCAAACCTGCTAAATCTGCAGGGGGTTGAATACTACTTGTAGGCACTGATATATATATATATATATATATATATATATATATATATATATATATATATATATATATATGTATATATTCTCCTTAGTGGAACAGGAACCATGCTCTATGGGACTCAGTATTGAATGGATATAAGGTGCTCAAACTCCATTCATTGTCCATGGAGCGGCCATAAATATCAGTGATGACTTTTTGGACTGCTCTCAGCCATGTCCCCCTTTCTAGACAATTTTCAAAAAATGGCTTGTGAAGTAGAAAAAGGGCCAGCGTTATTAAAAGCATAAGCCAAAGTTTGTCCCAAAATATGGGTGTGAAGTAAACCACATTGCTTAGTGACATAATAAATTGCTGTGGATTTGGGGAATTCTCAGATTTTGTTATGAAGTTTTTATTTTGTTTTATTTTTTTTTCTATTTTATTTCTTTTTCTTTTAACGGTTTGGGTTTGTTTTTTTTTTGCAAAAAAATTAGTGATACAAACCGGGCAAAAAGGCCCACAAAAAAACATTATTTTCTTGTATAAAGAGCTTTCTTTCCCTATAAAGGATAGGTCATCAATGTTTAAGTAGTGGACAACCTCTTAATTATAGTAAATATCTCCTATTGCTTTGTGAATATAGCTCCAATATACATCTTCATGGTAGCAGACTACATGTAAACAGTGTGTAGACTGATTATGACTCAAATTGTCCCCTACTTCTTACTTACCAAGGTTGTGCTAGTGAGAATTAAAGGGAATCTGTCAGTAGGTTTTTACCACCTAATCTGAAAGCAGCATAACGTAGGGTCAGAGATCCTGATTCCAGCGTTGTGTCACTTACTGGGCTACTTAGTGTAGTTTTGATAAAATCACTGTTTCATCAGCAGGAGATCATCATTACAGGACTCAGGTAGTCCAGCATATTCATGAGCTCTGTATAACTGCTAGATCTGCAGCAGAGAAAACATTGATTTGATAAAAAATGACAACAAACAGCTCAGTAAGTGACACATCGCTGGAATCAGGGTCTCTGTCTCTACATTATGCTGCTCTCAGATGGGGGGGGGGGAAACAAAAACCTGGTGACAGATTCCCTTTAAGCCCCACATACACATTGGCAGAAACATTCTTCAGCCAATTGTTCATCCGGCAGCCGTCTCTCCCATACACCGGGCCGAGCATTTCTCTATGAGAAAGCCACCGCCATACATCTCTGCCAACGTCTTATCTCCAGGAGAACAAAGGTTGACAATCCGTAGTCGGACACGCCCAATCAACACCTCTTGTCCGGTGCCACCATACACTTACTTAGCGTCGGCTGAATTGGTCGATAACTTCAGGTGTGGCAGACATTAGTCTAGTGTGTATGGGGGGCTATAAGGAACCGTAGAGTATGATTGGAGGAGCAGATTTCTCGCCATTAATTTACTGTCTGTTATCATAGAAACATGTTTGTACACAATCTATAGATACAATGCAATATATTTTTACCCCAGTTACTTAATTTTGGAGGCACTAGAAATTAAACAATTAAATCGGCACGGGTGAACAAAACTTTGAAACAATGACGGCTGATATAAGATAACTGCTTGTGAGGTTTTATGTTTGCAATTTTCCCTTTTTTTTGACCGGGGTAACAAAGTCCCTCCCTTAGTACACAATGTAGCATAGCTGGACTGGACACACAATGGTGATAAAGGTCTCTTTGCATTACTGTACATTGTACATCTGCTGGTATTATGGTCTATATTCCATGCTCTGGGTCAGATAAGACGAGGATTGATAGCAGCGCTCAGCTTCATAATCGCATTACAGAGATCACTTTATTATAGGCATACATAATGTATTCCGTATCTGTAAACATTTCCTGCACGCCCGGCAATGTATGTGGTCACACCCAGGGCTGAGGAGCAAATCATTTCTTCATTCATAAACTGAAAGTTGCTTAAAGAGCAGAAACCAGCAGGATTTTGCAATATGAAGTAAAGGCAGGGCCATACAGGCATTAGGATGCTGATTCCAGGCATACCTGTTGTAGAAAAATCCGATGCTTGGTTGATTCAATATCTTTAATCAAAGTTTTAGAAATGCCCTGCACTTTGATTGACGAGCGCACTGGGGGTGGGCCTTTGTGGGTCGGGTCCTCTGCATTTATTCCTTCTATGTCCTCCTGGCTTGCCCCCTTTTCTTTTTTTGAATATCGCGCCGTGCCGCCACTGCTGTTATTGGCGTCATGTGTACATTGCCACAGGAATTAGGTCTTCATTAAAATGGCGCCGGAGTCAGTTATCTCTGGCGCCATTTTATTGAAGACACTGTGTTGAAGACGATGAGCGAGCGGCATCAGTGAATGCACAGGTTTTTTTTTTTATTTATTTTTTTTTTAACACCTCAGCACGTGTCCCTGCTACTCAGTGTTCACCGCAATGTCTTCAATAAAATGGCGCTGGAGATTGCAGACTCCAGCGCCATTTTAATGAAGACATAATTCCTGTGGTAATGCGCAGGTGCCTCCAACAACAGTAATGGCAGCGCGGTTTAGTATACAAAGAAAAGAGGGCAAACCAGGAAGGCGACGGAGGAGGAAGAAACGCCGAGGACCCGACCCACAAAGGCCCAGCCCCCGTTGCACCCATCAAAGTGCAGTGCATTTCGGCACCTTTGATTAAAGATATTTCTACAACAGGTATGCATGGATTCAGCATCACACTGCCTGTATGGCACTGCCTTTACCTCATAAATTAAAATCCTGGTGGCTGGACCTCTTTAAAGGGCATGTGCACATACTGAGTTTTTGATGCAGAAATTTTCTGCAAAACAAAATAAAAAAAATGCATGGGATTTTGGTGCATTCTTTTCCATGAGGTTGTTAGTGAAATCAATGGCTGGAAAGGCTTAAAAAAAACAAAACAAACAAAAAAAAACACACACACACAAAAGCACATCAACAATTGATATGCTGCAGATTTTTTCTGCACCCAAAACTGCAAGGAAAAAAAAAAAAAAAAAAAAAGCAGTAACGCGCACACAGCATTTCTGCATTCTCATAGACATTGCTGGGATAAGGATAGACATGCAGATTTGGGCGCAACACATTGCACAATTAAGGCTATGTGCGCACGCTGCGTTTTTTTGATGCTGCATTTTTGGCCGCTAAAAACGCACCCGCGGCAAAAAACGCATCGGTAAAAGCACATGCGTTTTTACCACGTTTTGGGTTGCGTTTTGATATCTGAGTTTTTCCAATGCATTGCATGGGGGAAAAACGCAGGAAAGAATTGACATGTCCATTTTTTTATTTTTTTTTAAGCTCAAAGACGCAGCTTAAAAAAAAAAAAAAAAAAAAGTTGTGTGCGGACAGCAAAAATGAAAACTAATAGACTTTGCTGGGGAAGAAAAGTCATGCAGTTTTGGAGCCCAAAAAGGCACCCGAAACATGCGCAAAAACGCAGCAAAAAACGCACTGTGCGCACATAGCCTAACTGCACAATAAACTGCATTAAAAAACCTCAGCCTGCGCATAAGGCTTTATAAGGATCACAACAAAGAACACAAAATTACCTCAATTTTTCTCATTACTAGAAGTCCATCAATGACTTTACCTGAAAACAAAGGGAAAAAAAAATTATTAACTTACCCCAGAGTCTAACGTCCTTATTATAAAACACACCCTAAGTTTAGACAGAAAAATATACAGTGGAATCTTGGTTTACGAGAACAATCCGTTCTGGGACTGTGCTTGTAAACCAAGTTACTCGTTCAGCAAAGCAAGATTTCCCATAGGAAATAATGGAAGCTCAGACACTATGTTCCACAACTTGTGCAATGTCCCATCCTGGTCCCCTATTGTGCCATTCCACACATGCACAAACATACACAAACACACACACACACACACACACACACACATTATTCTCCCCTTATCTTCTGTTCCATCGCCGGCCTCCTGGTTCTTGTAGTTCGTCGGTACAGGATGTGTATCGGCAACCATCACGACGAGGGAGGAACTTCCGCTGTCAGAGCGCTGACGTCAAAGGCAGGAGCCGCTCGCCTCTGATTGGTCAGCGCTCTGTCTTTGAGTAGCGGCTCACAGCAGAAGTTCCTCCATTGTCACGGTGGTTACCCGATACACATCCTGTACCGGTAAGGTGAGCAGAATGTGTGTGTGTGTGTGTGTGTGGACTGTAAGAGCGGGTCAGAGCACGGTGGATGTACGGAACCGGAAGTGTGTGCGGTGAGTATTTGCTCGTACGGCAAGGCTTGCTTGTAAATGGAGTTACAAATTTACAGAAAGCTTTTCTTATTAAGCGAAATACTCGCTAACTGGGTTACTCGTTAAGCGAGGTTCCACTGTATTTCCTACTAAATAATATTTCCCTAGTGGTGTAAAGAAGACTGCAATTTACCAGAGTTTGACATCAAGAGCAGTGGTGTGGCCCGCAATCATGTACTACTGACTTTTTTTTGAGTAATATCATAGAGTCACAGGGGTATTCTGCAGGTTATGCCACTACTGGGACCTATGCCTGCTTGTCCGCAACCGGGACACCCTCAACCTTCTAGGTCCTGACTGGTACTCCAGTCACGAGGTATAATAGAAAGGTGGTTATTCAAGCCATCGTCTCTCTTTATCCACTTCTATAGGAGACATTGTGTTTTTCAAAAATAAAACACTGTCTTACACTTTTGTTTTTGCCCAGAAAAAAGCGCTAGGGCTTGTTTTCAGATCGGTCTTATTCTTGGGGAAATACGGTTGGGGGTAAGTTTACCCCCAAAAACAAGCAGACCCCCCACTCCCAGGAGACTCATATTTACCAGACCCCGGATGTCTGTGTGGCTTCCAGGTCCTACTTCGATCTTTGGCTCCCAGCAGGTATGCTTCACAGCGGTCCTTCCCTGCTCCTGGCTGACACACTCGCATACATGAGATCGGACACACACAGTCACTTATCACATCTGGTGATACCAATTGCTTCCAGCCAGCAGGGGAAGATGGGATGCAGTGCAGCGCGAGGACCTGTGGTGGAATGCATGTATGTGTTCCACCATAGGTCCTCTATGAGTTCCCCTGCACTGCGTTCCAGTATTCTCTGCCAGCCAGAAGCAATCGGTATCGCCATGTGTACGTGCAATCTAGTATGTGATTGTGTGCAATCTGATGTATGATTGTGTGCGGGTGTGCGATCTGATGTGTGACTGTGTGTGTGCGATCGGATGTGTGATTGATCTGATGTGTGACTGTGTGTGTGTGCGATCGGATGTGTGTAAGATCTGATATGTGTGGGAGTGTGTGATCTGATGTCTGTGGGTGTACGTTCCACCGCAGGTCCTCCTGTTCGGGGGTCTGGTCTATATGATCGCAGGGTCTTCTTTCATCTCTCTTTGGGGGGGGTTATCTGCTTTCTATAATGAAGTATCCTGCAGTAGTCTAACTTTACCTGGATGGACACCTCATTATTGATCCTCGACTAGGGCTTATTTTCAGGATAGGGCTTATATTTAAAGCCTTAGTTAGAAAATGCTGAAAATTCCTGCTACGGCTTATTTTTGGAAAAACACGGTAATACATCCAAGTAAGGGGCTTATGTACCTTTACAGAAGTGAGACAAATCTAGCAAACAATGTTACTTTTAATCAATCTGACTTTTAATCCTTGCTTATACTATGGATATTTAGCCAAACCACCCCCTCGACACTTTTTTTGCTGGGTATCTTTTTGTTTTTGAAGACTCTGGTTTGTCTTGTTGCGAGGAATGTTAAAGGGAATCCAACAAATGCCCGAACCACAAGCAGCATGAATCAGGATCTAAAATACTCTAAAATTCTGCGCCACACCCGATTAACACGCAACATGGGTGACTAGTCCAAGAGGAAGGTCGTAACAGCTTCTCCCCACCCCCTTCACCTTGATTGACAGGTCTTTATACACAAGGGGAACTGTCAGTCTAGGAAAAGGGGCAAAAACAAGCCACTGAGGACCGTCCACTTGGACTAGTCATCCGAGACACAGTCCACGGTGGGCTTTTAAAAGTATGCCGTTTTAGAGAAAACCAAGTGTTTCATAGGAGCATTAAGCAGCCAGGCTCCGAGCCGCTCCTGCCCAGTATTTTCTGATCATCAGGTGCCTGATCCAGCCTATTTTGGCAGGATTAGGTGTAGATATTTATTTCTGATACTATCAGACATCTGTGACCAGATGATCGGTGCCAGCACAAGTGAAATGTGCATGCTCGGTACACGGGCACATGTTTGTGTAGAGATAACCGTGGATAAAGGTCATTGTGCGCGGAGTAAGGAAATTGGAATTAATCTGTAATGAGGCAGGAGATTAATGTTCATTTCTGCAAATACCAGGGCGCGAGACAACATAATAACAAATGCAGATAATTCACCCGCAGCCTTAAAGCCTCCGCACAGCTCGGCACGGCGGGGACCACAACAGTTGTATTGTGCAGACTTGCTGCCTTACAACCCGAGCCTTTGTTACAGATCTTAGGGGAAAAGTAATGCATTTGTGTGGTCAGGGCTATTGTGTAACCGAACACTCACCAAAAACCACATGTTTGCCATCCAGCCAATCGCACTTGGAGCAAGTGATAAAAAATTGGCAGCCGTTCGTTCCGGGGCCGCTGTTGGCCTGCAGAGGAAAACATAGGGCATGTTTACATGTATATTCACCGCACAGACATCAGTGGAAAAAAACGGATGAAGGCAGATATTAAAGAGGTACTAACCCCAAAGTCTGGAGTATCTATACTATGTATACCTACTAGTAGAAGTCACACATGGGCATGCAAAGGTTAATGCAGATTCTCCAAAATGCACCATAGGGCTCATTCATATATTTCCATGCTACATGGCCTGAGCACAGACCGGCCGCCGTTCTCCTGACCCGAGCATGACAACCTCATAGAAGTATATGAAAAAATTGCCTAAAGGTTAATGCAGACGTCCGAGCACAACCAAATGTCTTCATGAGCCCTTAGACTATTTTTTGGTTTTATACTTAAATGCATGAATTTGGTGCTAAAAATCATTTTTTTTGCAGTTGGGTTTCATCATAATTTTTGTACCATTTGCTTTCCATAACCTCTGGCTACAGAATGAGTTAACTGAGCCTCTGTCAGTGAGCTCGTCAGCAGACTGTAACTCTTATCTCTGTTTTGTTTGAGCTCCTCCCATCTGACTTATGACCACAGGCCATATTAAAGTTGAATGTGCAGACACACCAATAGCAAAACAGTGTAACATTTTTAATACGAGCCCGATTGCAAAAAAAAAAAAAGTTTTTGGCCCCAATTACATACAGGAGTATCTCAATAAATTAGAATATCATCAAAGTTAATTTCAGTAATTCAATACAAAAAGTGAAACGCAAATATTATATAGAGTCATTACACACAGAGGGCTCTATTCTTATATATTATATAAAGTCATTACACACAGAGGGTTCTATTCTTTTATATTATATATAGTCATTACACACAGAGGGATTTATTTCCATATATTATATAGAGTCATTACACACAGAGGGATCTATTCCTACATATTATATAGAGTCATTACATACAGAGGGTTCTATTCTTAAATATTATATAGAGTCATTACACACAGAGGGTTCTATTCTTTTATATTATATATAGTCATTACACACAGAGGGATTTATTTCCATATATTATATAGAGTCATTACACAGAGGGATCTATTCCTATATATTATATAGAGTTATTACACTCAGAGGGATCTATTCTTATATATTATATAAAGTCATTACACACAGAGGGATTTATTCCCTCTGTGTCATTATATAGAGTCATATTTATTTACATTCGTTTAGTCATTTACAGAGGGTTCTATTCCTATATATTATATAGAGTCATTACACACAGAGGGATCTATATATATATATATATATATATATATATATATATATATATATATATATATATATATATATATTATATAGAGTCATTACACACAGAGGGATCTATTCCTATATATTATAGAGTCATTACACACAGAGGGATCTTCATGTGTTTATTTCTATTAACGTTGATGATTATGGCTTACTGCCACTGAAATCCCAAAAGTCATTATATCAGAAAATTAGAATAATTACCAGAAAACACCTGCAAAGGCTTCTTAAGCATTTAAAATGGTCCCTTAGTCTGGTTCAGTAGGCTACACAATCATGGGGAAGACTGCTGATTTGACAGATGACCAGAAGACAGTCATTGATACACTCCACAAGGAGGGTAAGCCACAAAAGGTCATTGCTAAAGAAGCTGTGTATTCAGAGTGCTGTATCCAAGCATATTAATGGAAAGTTGAGTGGAAGGAAAAAGTGCACAAGCAACCGGGATAACCAAAGTCTTGATGAGATTGTTAAGCAAAGGTCATTCAAAAGTTTGGGTAGATTCACAAGGAGTGGACGCTGCTGGAGTCAGTGCTTCAAGAGTCACCACACACAGACGTGTCCAGGACATGGGCTACAAGTGTCGCATTCCTTGTTTCAGGCCACTCATGACCAATAGACAACGCCAGAAGCGTTTTACCTGGGCCAAGGAGAAAAAGAACTGGACTGTTGCTCTGGGGTCCAAGGTGTTGTTTTCAGATGAATGTAAATTTTGCATTTAATTTGGAAATCGCGGTCCCAGAGTCTGGAGGAAGAGTGGAGAGGCCACAATCCAAGCTGCTGAGGTCTAGTGTGAAGTCTACACAATCAGTGATGGTTTGGGGAGCCATGTCATCTGCTGGTGTAGCTCCACTGTGTTTTATCAAGACCAAAGTCAGCGCAGCCGTCTACCAGGAAATTTTAGAGCACTTCATGCTTCCCTTTTCCGACAATGATATTGGAGATGGACATTTCATTTTTCTTAAGGACTTGGCACCCGTCCACACTGCCAAAAGTACCAATACCAGGTTTACTAACCACAGTATCACTGTGCTTGATTGGCCCGCAAACTTACCTGACCTAAACCCCATAGAAAATCTGAGAGACACCATAGCCAACAATGCAGATGAGCTAAAGGCGGCTATCAAAGCAACCTGGGCTTCCATAACACCTCAGCAGTGCCACAGGCTGATCACCTCCATGCCACATTGCTGTATTGATGCAGTAATTTATGCAAAAGAAGCCCCGACCAGCGCAACTACATCGCTCGCGCGAGGGAAACCTTATGCTCAGCCCCGCGATAAGGGCACAGCAAAATGCGCCTGTGCAAGACTCCAGCAGCGTGGACGTTGACGGGGGCGGCGTCATCCATGTAAATCATGACTGTGGGACGGCGAACAGCGGCAGGAGGGGGGACAGGAGACGAATTAGAGCCCGCGCATCTGGCCAAACAAACTAATTTGCATAGGAAACGGTAAGATGTTCCTTAACAAGGTGCACCTTCCTAGAATGCAGCCCAGGAGCTGCAGAAGGTGATATTTTTGGTTTAATAGGGAAAAAACTGGTGACAGGATCCCTTTAAATGCATGTAACGGGGGCCAGAAATTTTTTATGCTAATGTGTGTGTGTAAAATATAATAAATAAAATATAATATATGATATATATATGTGTGTGTGTGTATATATTATATATATATATATATATATAAATATATATATATATATATATATATATATATATATATATATATATATATACACATATATATATACACATATACATATATATATATATATATATATATATATACCGTGTTTCCCCGAAAGTAAGACCCTGTCTTACATTAATTTTACCCCAAAAAGTCCCACCCTGTCTTACTTTCGGGGGAGGTCTTACATTAGCTGGGCCAATCAGCGCTCGAGCCGGGGGCCGGCGGTGACGTGGGGAGCAGGGGCGGCCAATTACAGCCCGAGCTGCTGGGCCAATCAGCGCTCGAGCCAGGGGCCGGCGGTGACGTGGGGAGCAGGGGCGGCCAATTACAGCCCGAGCTGCTGGGCCAATCAGCGCTCGAGGCGGGGGCTGGCGGTGACGTGGGGAGCAGGGGCGGCCAATTACAGCCCGAGCTGCTGGGCCAATCAGCGCTCGAGCCGGGGACCGGCGGTGACGTGGGGAGCAGGGGCGGCCAATTACAGCCCGAGCTGCTGGGCCAATCAGCGCTCGAGCTGGGGGCCGGCGGTGACGTGGGGAGCAGGGGCGGCCAATGAGCTGTTGAGCTGGGCGGATTGCGGGGGTTAACACGGCGAGTTAACCCCATGAGCGCTGGACCCGCCCAGCTGCACCTGAGGACACCTCTGGAGCCTGGGGACCCAATGGGGGACAGCGACGGCCCAAAAGTAAGGGCCTTACATTTCACAGCGGCCCCCCAACCCTGCCTTACATTCGGGGGAGGCCTTACATTGAAGGACCCCCCCGTAACCCCCACCCTGTCTTACTTTCGGGGGGGTCCTACTTTCGGGGAAACACGGTATATATACATACATACATACATATACATATATATATATATATATATATACACACACGTGTGTGTGTGTGTATGTATGTATATACATACATAGACACACACACATATATTATATATATATATATATATATATATATATATATATATAATTTTTATTAATTTTATATTAAAGTACCAGAGGTGGTTACTCGCTTGAATGGTGGTCTGGGTGCCATTGTACTAGCATTTCTGTCCATAGCAGGGTCCCAATCTACGGGGCTGATACCTGAGAGTAACGAACTTCAAAATCAAATTTAAAGAGGAAGGGTTTGTGCTGCTTCACATAGATCCGTGACAAGTGTAATATCTGTGAAGGCCGACCAAGCTTCTCAGTGTAATGGTATGCGGGCAGCTGTATGCGAGAGCCCCGCATTAGCACACAGTGTATATGATACCTGCCTACAGGGGCTGATTGCTTTCCTTGTACGCAGCGGGCGGCCCAGAAACTAAAGAGAGCCCCTCGCTGTGAGCCAAAATAACGCTCTTTGTCTTCAGGCTTCAGCTAGTCTGACTATCCACTTATTTAACATAGCGGGCATTTAGGAAATGTGAGGTTTAAATCACGGCGGCGTGATTAGAAACCACCGCACTTTAGAGGGAAGCCTGAAAATAAAGCACTGGAAAAGCCGGACTGCGATCTATAGCAGGGTCTCCAAGTGATATCGAAAGGCTGAAATATTGGGTAGCAAAGGAGGGTGGTTGAGGCTTGATGGGTGTCCAAGCCACCATCATGGATGAAACAAGAAGTATCCAGGAATACATCAGAAAAATGGCACCAAAAGATGAGATGCTGAGGGAGAGCCTAAGGCTACTTTCACACATCCGGTATGAGCCGTGCGGCTCAATCCGGCTGTGAAACCTATGCAACGGATGCGGTGAAAACACCGCATCCTTTGCATAAGTTTTTACATGCGGCCAGTCCGTTTTTTTCCGGTTGCGGCATGCTACTGAGCATGCGCAGTGGAAAAAACCGCATGCGGCGGCCGGATGCGTTTTTTTTTCCGCATCGCGCCGCATCCGGTGTCCATAGCCATGCATTGAAAATGCGACGCAGCGGCCGAATGCGGCGCGATGCGGTTATTTTGGCCGGAGCAAAAAACGTTGCAGGGAACGTTCTATCCGGCCGCGGCATCGGCTAAATCTGCCGCATGCGGCAAAAACCGGACCCAACGCAAGCCCCTGCGGCACAATACGGCACTAATGCAAGTCTATGCAAAAAAACCCGCAACCGGCGGCAAAAAAAAACGGTTGCGGTTTTTCTGCAGAGCGCCGTATTGTGCCGCAGAGCAAATACCGGATGTGTGAAAGTAGCCTAAGACAGCAACAACAATAGTCCGGGAAGGAAGAGCGAGAACATGAAGTGCCATGGCAAGACAAGCCGCTGCATGGGATGTACCATAGACAGATAATGGAGGTGGCTGACATGAAGAAATCCTACCAATGGCTGGAGAAAGCTGGACTCCAGGACAGCACAGAGGCACTAATCATAGCAGCACAAGAGCAGGCGCTAAGTACCAGATCCATAGAAGCAGGGATCTACCACACAAGACAAGACCCAAGATGCAGACTATGTAAAGAAACCACGGAAACAATCCAACATATAGTGGCAGGATGCAAAATGCAAGCAGGAACAGCGTACACCGAACGCCACAACCAAGTAGCGGGAATTGTATACAGGAATATCTGTACAGCGTATGGGCTAAGTCCCCCTACATCCAGGTGGGAGACCCCAGAAAGAAGGGAATTTTGTTTACTTACCGTAAATTCCTTTTCTTCTAGCTCCAATTGGGAGACCCAGACAATTGGGGTGTATAGCTATGCCTCCGGAGGCCACACAAAGTATTACACTAAAAGTGTAAAGCCCCTCCCCTTCTGCCTATACACCCCCCGTGCTCACGGGCTCCTCAGTTTTGGTGCAAAAGCAAGAAGGAGGAAAAAATTATAATTGGTTTAAAGTAACTTCAATCCGAAGGAATATCGGAGAACTGAAACCATTCAACATGAACAACATGTGTACACAAAAAACAGGGGCGGGTGCTGGGTCTCCCAATTGGAGCTAGAAGAAAAGGAATTTACGGTAAGTAAACAAAATTCCCTTCTTCTTTGTCGCTCCATTGGGAGACCCAGACAATTGGGACGTCCAAAAGCAGTCCCTGGGTGGGTAAATACCTCATAATAGAGCCGTAACCGGCTCCGTCCTACAGGTGGGCAACCGCCGCCTGAAGGACTCGCCTACCTAGGCTGGCATCTGCCGAAGCATAGGTATGCACCTGATAGTGTTTCGTGAAAGTGTGCAGGCTCGACCAGGTAGCCGCCTGACACACCTGCTGAGCCGTAGCCTGGTGCCGCAAAGCCCAGGACGCTCCCACGGCCCTGGTAGAATGGGCCTTCAGCCCTGCGGGAACCGGAAGCCCGGAGGAACGATAAGCCTCGAGAATTGGTTCCTTGATCCACCGAGCCAGGGTTGACTTGGAAGCTTGTGTCCCTTTACGCTGGCCAGCGACAAGGACAAAGAGTGCATCCGAGCGGCGCAGAGGCGCCGTACGAGAAATGTAGAATCTGAGTGCTCTCACCAGATCTAACAAGTGCAAATCCTTTTCACATTGGTGAACTGGATGAGGACAAAAAGAGGGTAAGGAGATATCCTGATTGAGATGAAAGGGGGATACCACCTTCGGGAGAAATTCCGGAACCGGACGCAGCACCACCTTGTCCTGGTGAAACACCAGGAAGGGGGCTTTGCATGACAGCGCTGCTAGCTCAGACACTCTCCGAAGCGAAGTGACTGCTACCAGGAAAACCACTTTCTGCGAAAGGCGTGAGAGAGAGATATCCCTCATTGGCTCGAACGGTGGTTTCTGAAGAACCATCAGCACCCTGTTCAGATCCCAGGGTTCTAACGGGCGCTTGTAAGGAGGTACGATGTGACAAACCCCCTGCAGGAACGTGCGAACCTGTGGAAGTCTGGCTAGGCGCTTCTGAAAAAAGACAGAGAGCGCAGAGACTTGTCCCTTAAGGGAGCCTAGTGACAAACCCTTTTCTAATCCGGATTGAAGGAAGGACAGAAAAGTGGGCAAGGTAAACGGCCAGGGAGAAACACCCTGAGCAGAGCACCACGACAGGAATATTTTCCACGTCCTGTGGTAGATCTTGGCGGACGTTGGTTTCCTAGCCTGTCTCATGGTGGCAATGACCTCTTGAGATAATCCTGAAGACGCTAGGATCCAGGACTCAATGGCCACACAGTCAGGTTCAGGGCCGCAGAATTCAGATGGAAAAACGGCCCTTGAGACAGCAAGTCTGGTCGGTCTGGTAGTACCCACGGTTGGCCGACCGTGAGATGCCACAGATCCGGGTACCACGACCTCCTCGGCCAGTCTGGAGCGACGAGGATGGCGCGGCGGCAGTCGGCCCTGATCTTGCGTAACACTCTGGGCAACAGTGCCAGTGGAGGAAACACATAAGGGAGTTGAAACTGCGACCAATCCTGAACTAAGGCGTCTGCCGCCAGAGCTCTGTGATCTTGAGACCGTGCCATGAACGTCGGGACCTTGTTGTTGTGCCGGGACGCCATTAGGTCGACATCCGGCATGCCCCAGCGGCAACAGATCTCCTGAAACACGTCCGGGTGAAGGGACCATTCCCCTGCATCCATGCCCTGGCGACTGAGAAAGTCTGCTTCCCAGTTTTCTACGCCCGGGATGTGAACTGCGGATATGGTCGAGGCGGTGGCTTCCACCCACAGCAGAATCCGCCGAACTTCCTGGAAGGCTTGCCGACTGCGTGTCCCGCCTTGGTGATTGATGTATGCCACCGCTGTGGAGTTGTCCGACTGAATTCGGATCTGTTTGCCTTCCAGCCACGGCTGGAACGCTTTTAGGGCAAGATACACTGCCCTTATCTCCAGAACATTGATCTGAAGGGAGGACTCTGTCTGAGTCCAAGTCCCCTGAGCCCTGTGGTGGAGAAAGACCGCTCCCCACCCTGACAGGCTCGCGTCCGTCGTGACCACAGCCCAGGATGGGGGCAGGAAGGATTTCCCCTCCGACAGAGAAGTGGGAAGAAGCCACCACTGAAGGGAAGCTTTGGCTGCCCGAGAAAGGGAGACGTTCCTGTCGAGGGACGTCGACTTCCTGTCCCATTTGCGGAGAATGTCCCATTGAAGTGGGCGCAGATGAAACTGCGCAAAAGGAACTGCCTCCATTGCTGCCACCATCTTCCCTAGGAAGTGCATGAGGCGCCTCAGGGGGTGTGACTGACCATGAAGGAGAGATTGCACCCCTGTCTGTAGTGAATGCTGTTTGTTCAGCGGAAGCTTCACTATCGCTGAGAGAGTATGAAACTCCATGCCAAGATATGTCAGTGATTGGGCCGGTGTCAGATTTGACTTTGGAAAATTGATGATCCACCCGAAACTCTGGAGAGTTTCCAGAGCAATGTTCAGGCTGTGTTGGCATGCCCCTTGAGAGGGTGCCTTGACAAGTAGATCGTCTAAGTAAGGGATCACCGAGTGTCCCTGAGAGTGTAGGATTGCCACCACTGTTGCCATGACCTTGGTGAAGACCCGTGGGGCTGTTGCCAGGCCAAAAGGTAGTGCCACGAACTGAAGGTGTTCGTCCCCTATGGCGAAGCGCAGGAAGCGCTGATGCTCTGGCGCAATCGGTAAGTGGAGATAAGCATCTTTGATGTCTATTGATGCCAGGAAATCTCCTTGGGACATTGAGGCGATGACGGAGCGGAGCGATTCCATCCGGAACCGCCTGGTTTTCACATGCTTGTTGAGCAGCTTTAGGTCCAGAACGGGACGGAAGGATCCGTCCTTTTTTGGCACCACGAACAAGTTGGAGTAAAAACCGTGACCCCGTTGCTGAAGAGGAACCGGGATCACCACTCCTTCCTCCTTCAGGGTGCCCACCGCCTGCATAAGAGCCTCGGCTCTGTCGGGGGGTGGAGATGTTCTGAAGAAACGAGTCGGAGGACGAGAGTTGAACTCTATCCTGTAACCGTGAGATAGAATGTCTCTCACCCATCGGTCTTTTACTTGTGGCAGCCAGGCGTCGCAAAAGCGGAAGAGCCTGCCACCGACCGAGGATGCGGTTTGAGGGGGCCGAAAGTCATGAGGAGGCCGCTTTGGGAGCGGTACCTCCGGCGGTCTTCTTAGGACGTGACTTAGACCGCCATGCATCGGAGTTCCTCTGATCTTTCTGAGGCCTTTTGGACGAGGAAAATTGAGATCTGGCCGCGGTCCGAAAGGACCGAAACCTCGATTGTACCTTCCGTGGTTGAGGTCTGTTTGGTTTGGACTGGGGTAAGGATGAATCCTTTCCCTTGGATTGTTTAATGATTTCATCCAATCGCTCACCAAACAAGCGGTCGCCAGCCAATGGCAAACCGGTTAAGAACTTTTTGGAAGCAGAGTCTGCCTTCCATTCACGTAGCCACATGGCCCTGCGGAGTACCACCGAGTTGGCGGATGCCACCGCCGTACGGCTCGCAGAGTCCAGGATAGCATTAATGGCGTAGGACGCAAACGCCGACGCCTGATTGGTTAAGGACACCACTTGCGGGGCAGATGTACGTGTTACTGCATTAATCTGCGCCTGACAAGCTGAGATAGCTTGGAGTGCCCATACGGCAGCGAATGCTGGGGCAAAAGACGCGCCTATAGCTTCATAGATGGATTTCAACCATAGTTCCATCTGTCTGTCAGTGGCATCTTTGAGTGAAGCCCCATCTTCCACTGCAACTATGGATCTAGCCGCCAGTCTGGAGATTGGAGGATCCACCTTAGGACACTGAGTCCAGCCCTTGACAACCTCGGGGGGGAAGGGATAACGTGTGTCCTTAAGACGCTTGGAAAAACGCTTGTCTGGACAGTCTCGGTTTTTCTGGATTGCCTCTCTGAAGTCAGAGTGATCCAGAAACATATTTAATGTACGCTTTGGAAACCTGAAACGGAATTTCTCCTGAGAAGCAGACTCCTCAATTGTAGGAGCTGGGGGAGAAATATCCAACACCTGATTGATGGTCGCTATAAGGTCATTCACTACTGCGTCACCTTCAGGCGTATCTAGGTTGAGAGCGGCTTCAGGATCAGAATCCTGATCTGATACCTCCGCTTCATCCTCCAGAGAGTCCCCCTGCTGGGACCCTGAACAGTGTGATGAGGTGGAGGGAATTTCCCAGCGACCCCGCTTGGTCGGCCTGGGACTGCGGTCCGTGTCAGAGACCTCACCCTGGGACCTATGGGATACCCCAGGGGCACTTTGCTGTTCCAATTGAGGGGGACCAGGGGTCAAGGATTGGATAGAGCCCGGGGCCTGAATCACCGGTCTGGACTGCAATGCTTCCAGTATTTTAGCAGACCATTTATCCATAGTCTCAGACAGTTTGTCAGCAAAGGCTGCAAACTCCGTCCCTGTCACCTGGACAGTGGTAGCAGGTGGATCCACCTGGGCCACCAGTCGCAGAGGCTCCGGCTGAGTAAGTGCCACAGGGGCCGAGCATTGCACACAATGAGGGTCAGTGGAACCTGCCGGTAGTACAGCTGTACATGAGGTACAAGTTGCAAAGTACGCCTGTGCTTTGGCACCCTTGCTTTTTGCAGATGACATGTTGTCTCCTCTGAGAACAACCAGGAGGGTATATAGCCAAAAATCAACAGAGCGACCGTACAGTGCAATGTATAGCTTATAAGCCTATATATATATATATATATATATATATATATATATATATATATATATATATATATATACACACTTCGGTACTCAGTGGGGCCAGCACCATAGGTGCTGCTTACCGACCGCTCAAAGCAGTTGTGTGGTCACCGGATTCCCTGCCTGGGTCTCCCTGTGTTGTCTCTCCTCTCCAGCATCTGAATCGCTGACAGGAATGGCTGCCGGTGTTCTGTGGGGAGGAGGAGATCGTGGGCGTGCCCAAGAAAAGTGCGGGAATCCAGTGCCCCACTGTACTGAGTGAGGAGGGAGGAGGATACTAATGTATGCTCCAGCCCTCCGCTGACGATCCGTGCTGCGTCCCGCCCCTTCCCTGACTGGCAGGCCTGTGGGCGGGAATAAACGACACTAGGCCGCAGAAGCCGGGGGCTAAAGTTATAAGCGCGGCCGGCAATAAGCGCTGCCGCGCGGTAGTCCCCCGGCGCACAAACACACCCAGCAGTGCTGGAAAGTGTCTGGCACAAGCGCTCCATGTCCGGCGCACTAACACACCCAGCCATGCTGGAAAGTGTCTGGCACAAGCGCTCCATGTCCGGCGCACTAACACACCCAGCAGTGCTGGAAAGTGTCTGGCCCAGGCGCTGCATGTCCGGCGCACTAACACACCCAGCCGTGCTGGAAAGTGTCTGGCACAAGCGCTCCATGTCCGGCGCACTAACACACCCAGCAGTGCTGTAATGTGTCTGGCACCAGCGCTCCATGCGCGGTCCCCACGGGGACACAGAGTACCTCATAGTAGCAGGGCCTTGTCCCTGACGATACTCAGCTCCTATCCTGCAGATTCCCAGGGGCTGCGGAGGGAGCACGGTCCCAGTGCCTAGAGACCGATCCTGGATCCCACTTCACCCAGAGCCCTAAGGGATGGGGAAGGAAAACAGCATGTGGCTCCTGCCTGTGTACCCGCAATGGGTACCTCAACCTTAACAACACCGCCGACAAAGTGGGGTGAGAAGGGAGCATGCTGGGGGCCCTGTTATGGGCCCTCTTTTCTTCCATCCGACCTGGTCAGCAGCTGCTGCCGACCAAGCTGTGGAGCTATGCGTGGATGTCTGCCTCCTTCGCACAAAGCATAAAAACTGAGGAGCCCGTGAGCACGGGGGGTGTATAGGCAGAAGGGGAGGGGCTTTACACTTTTAGTGTAATACTTTGTGTGGCCTCCGGAGGCATAGCTATACACCCCAATTGTCTGGGTCTCCCAATGGAGCGACAAAGAAAAGTGGTGGAAAATGAAAGGGCTAAAATCCTGTAGGACTTCAAGATCTAGACAGATAAGCAAGTGGTAGCTAACCAACCAGATATCGTGATAGTAGACAAGGGCCAGAAGACAGCAATGATAATAGATGAGGCAGTGCCTAATGACAGTAACATCAGAGAGAAGGAATATGAGAAGCTGGAGAAATACCAGGGCCTTAAAGAACAACTGGAGAAGATGTGGAGGGTGAAGGTAACTGATTTCAGTGGTGATAGGAGCACTTGGAGCAGTGACCCCAAAGTTGGAAAAATGGCTGCAACAGATTCCAGGAGCAACATCTGAGCTCTCTGTCCAGAAAAGCGCAGTGCTGGGAACAGCTAAGATCCTGCGCAGAACCCTCAAACTCCCAGGCCTCTGTTAGAGGACCCGAGAATGAGGAAGGTCAAATAACCACCCACAGGGGGTGAGAAGGTAGTATAAGTGTGTGTATTATATTTTATATATATGTACAGACCAAAAGTTTGGACACACCTTCTCACCTCTAGAACAACTGTTAAGAGGAGAGCAGGCCTTCATGGTAAAATAGCTGCTAGGAAACCACTGCTAAGGACAGGCAACAAGCAGAAGAGACTTGTTTGGGCTAAAGAACACAAGGAATGGACATTAGACCAGTGGAAATCTGTGCTTTGGTCTGATGAGTCCAAATTTGAGATCTTTGGATCCAACCACCGTGTCTTTGTAGAAAAGGTGAACGGATGGACTCTACATGCCTGGTTCCCACCATGAAGCATGGAGGAGGAGGTGTGATGTTGTGGGGGTGCTTTGCTGGTGACACTGTTGGGGATTTATTCAAAATTGAAGGCATACTGAACCAGCATGGCTATCACAGCATCTTGCAGCGGCGTGCTATTCCATCCGGTTTGCGTTTAGTTGGACCATCATTTATTTTTCAACAGGACAATGACCCCAAACACACCTCCAGGCTGTGTAAGGGCTATTTGACTAAAAGCCCTGTCACACACAGAGATAAATCTTTGGCAGATCTGTGGTTGCAGTGAAATCATGGACAAATTGTTCCATTTGTACACAGCCACAAACCTGGCACTGATTGTCCACAATTTCACTGCAACCACAGATCTGTTACAGATTTATCTTGGTGTGTGACAGGGCCTTAAGAAAGAAAGTGATGGGGTGCTACGCCAGATGACCTGGCCTCCACAGTCACCAGACCTGAACCCAATCGAGATGGTTTGGGGGTGAGCTGGACCGCAGAGTGAAGGCAAAAGGGCCAACAAGTGCTAAGCATCTCTGGGAACTCCTTCAAGACTGTTGGAAAACCATTTCCGGTGACTGCACACTCTTGGCATTCTCTTGATGAGCTTCAAGAGGTAAAGTAGTAATCAAAGCAAAAAGGTGGCTACTGTGAAGAACCTAGAATAAAGAGAATTTTGTTTACTTACCGTAAATTCTTTTTCTTATAGTTCCGTATTGGGAGACCCAGACCATGGGTGTATAGCTTCTGCCTCCGGAGGACACACAAAGTACTACACTCAAAAGTGTAGCTCCTCCCTCTGAGTTTATACACCCCCTGGAGAACCAGATCAAGCCAGTTTAGTGCAAATGCTGAAGGAGAATAGCCACCCACAAGTAAAAACAGAGCAAGAACCGGAACAACCGGAGCCTCTGTCTACGACAACAGCCGGTGATAACACGCGGAACAAGAAAGTGCCAACAGGCAACAGGGAGGGTGCTGGGTCTCCCAATACGGAACTATAAGAAAAAGAATTTACGGTAAGTAAACAAAATTCTCTTTTTCTTTATCGTTCCTATGGGAGACCCAGACCATGGGACGTCTCAAAGCAGTCCATGGGTGGGAAATAAACAGAAAACCTAAGAAGTAGGCAGAACCTAACTTCACAAGTGGGCGACAGCCGCCTGAAGGATGTGTCTGCCCAAGCTCGCATCTGCCGAAGCATGAGCATGCACTTGGTAGTGCTTCGAAAAGGTATGCAGGCTAGTCCAAGTGGCAGCCTGACAGACTTGTTGAGCCGTAGCCTGGTGCCTGAAAGCCCAAGAGGCACCGACAGCTCTGGTCGAGTGTGCCTTGATCCCCGGCGGGGGAGGCACCTGAGAACACTGGTAGGCGTCCGAAATGGTCGACCTAATCCAACGGGCTAAGGTCGGCTTAGAAGCAGAGAGGCCCTTGCGCCGACCTGTGGTTAGCACAAAAAGAGAGGTGCACCGCCTAAGAGCAGCGGTGCGAGACACATAGATCCGGAGAGCACGCACCAGATCCAAAGTATGCAACGCTTTTTCAAAGCGATGAACAGGAACCGGACAAAAGGAAGGTAGGGTAATGTCCTGGTTAAGGTGGAAAGGAGAGACCACCTTAGGAAGGAAGTCCGGAGTCGGACGGAGAACCACCTTGTCTTGATGAAAAACCAAAAAAGGTGACTCCGAAGAGAGCGCAGCCAAATCAGAGACTCTCCTGAGGGAAGTTATGGCCACTAGAAAGACCACTTTCTGTGAAAGACGAAACAAAGAAACCTCCCTAAGAGGCTCAAAGGGGGGTTTCTGCAAAACCATGAGAACCAAATTGAGGTCCCAGGGATCCAAGGGCCGCCGGTAAGGCGGAATGATGTGAGACGCGCCCTGCATGAAGGTGCGGACTTGAGCCAGCCGGGCGAGACGCCGCTGGAACAGCACTGACAGAGCTGAGACTTGTCCCTTGAGAGAGTTGAGGGACAGTCCCAGCTGCAGACCGGACTGTAGAAAGGACAGAAGGGTCAGCAAGGAAAATCGCCAAGGAGGATGGCCGGACGAGCGACACCAGGACAGGAAAATTTTCCAAGTCCTGTGATAGATCTTGGCGGAGGAAGACTTACGGGCCCGAGTCATAGTGGAGATGACTTCAGGGGGGATACCAGAAGCAGTCAAGATCCAGGACTCAAGAGCCACGCCGTCAATCTGAGAGCCGCAGAATTCTGGCGGAAAAACGGACCTTGTGAGAGAAGGTCTGGACGGTCCGGAAGATGCCACGGCACCTCTACGGACAAATGGAGCAGGTCTGGGTACCAAGCTCGCCTGGGCCAGTCCGGAGCAATGAGAATGACTCGACGGCCCTCCAGTCTGATCTTGCGCAGAACTCTGGGCAAGAGCGCTAGAGGGGGAAACACGTAGGACAGACGAAACTGGGACCAGTCTTGAACCAGAGCGTCCGCGGCGAATGCCTAAGGATCGTGGGAGCGAGCCACGTAAACCGGAACCTTGTTGTTGTGACGGGATGCCATTAGGTCCACGTCCGGAGTGCCCCACTTGCGGCAGATTGACTGAAACACTGCCGGGTGCAGGGACCACTCGCCGCCGTCCACGGTTTGACGGCTGAGATAATCTGCCTCCCAGTTTTCTATGCCAGGGATGTGGACTGCGGATATGGTGGACTTGGAGTCCTCCGTCCACTGAAGGATGCGTTGTACCTCCAACATTGCCAGGCGGCTGCGTGTCCCGCCTTGGTGATTGATGTAGGCAACCGCTGTCGCGTTGTCTGACTGGACTCGGATGTGCTTGCCCGCTAATAAGTGGTGAAAAGCTAGGAGAGCCAGAAGCACGGCTCTGGTTTCCAGCACATTGATCGAGAGGGCTGACTCGGATGGAGTCCAGGTGCCCTGCGCTCGGTGGTGGAGACATACCGCTCCCCAGCCGGATAGACTGGCATCCGTGGTAAAAATCACCCAGGACGGGACCAGGAAGGAGCGCCCCTGAGACAGAGAGAGGGGCCGAAGCCACCACTGAAGAGATCTCCTGGTCTGTGGCGACAGAGCCACTAACCTGTGCAAGGAGGAAGGCCGCTTGTCCCAACAGCGGAGAATGTCCAGCTGCAGAGGACGCAGATGGAACTGGGCAAAGGGAACAGCCTCCATTGACGCCACCATCTGACCCAGCACCTGCATCAGGTGCCTGATAGAATAAAGGCTGGGCCTCAGCAGAGAGCGCACCGCCAGTTGGAGGGACTGTTGTTTGATTAAGGGCAACTTCACAAGAGCCGGCAGAGTCTCGAACTGCATCCCTAGGTACGTGAGCCTCTGGGTCGGAGTCAGAGTGGATTTGGGCAGATTGACAAGCCACCTGAATTGGGCTAGAGTGGCGAGAGTGAGCGAGACACTCCTCTGACAGTCTGCGCTGGATGAAGCCTTGACAAGAAGGTCGTCCAGGTAAGGAATCACTGCCAACCCCTGGAGGTGCAGAACCGCAACCACTGCTGCCATGACCTTGGTGAATACCTGAGGGGCCGTGGCTAACCCGAAGGGGAGAGCCACGAATTGGAAATGTTCCTCTCCGATTGCAAAACGCAGCCAACCCTGGTGAGAAACTGCAATTGGCACATGCAGATAGGCATCTCTGATGTCGATGGATGCCAGGAAATCCCCTTGGGTCATTGAGGCAATGACTGACCGCAGAGACTCCATGCGAAAATGCCGCACCTGAACATGCTTGTTGAGAAGCTTGAGATCCAGGATGGGCCGGAAGGACCCGTCCTTTTTGGGGACTAGGAAGAGATTTGAGTAGAAGCCTCTGAACCGTTCCCAGGCGGGAACCGGTACAATTACTCCGTTGGCCTGCAAGGATGCCACGGCCTGAGAGAAGGCGGCGGCCTTGGAGCAGGGGGGGGGGGAGTTGACAGAAAAAATCTGTTTGGCGGGTTGGAAGAGAATTCTATCCTGTAGCCGTGGGAGATGATATCCCGCACCCACTGATCGGAGACGTGTTGAAACCACGCGTCGCCAAAGTGGGAGAGCCTGCCACCGACTAAGGACGTTGCTGGCGCGGACAGATAGTCAAGAGGAGGCTGCCTTAGTGGCAGCAGCTCCTGCGGTCTTCTGTGGACGCGCTTTTGTGCGCCAGTTGGATTTTTGGTCCTTAGCTGAGTTAGCGGACGAGGCCGATGGCTTAGAGGACGACCAGTTAGAGGAACGAAAGGAACGAAACCTCGACTGGTTCCTACCCTGGACAGGTTTCCTGGTTTTGGTTTGTGGCATGGAAGTACTCTTCCCGCCAGTAGCTTCCTTAATAATTTCATCCAGCTGTTCACCGAACAGCCGGGACCCAGCAAAGGGGAGTCCAGCAAGGTACTTCTTTGAAGAAGCATCTGCCTTCCACTCTCTAAGCCACAAGATCCTGCGGATAGCGAGGGAATTAGCCGAAGCCATCGCAGTGCAGTGAGAAGCCACCAGCATGGCAGACATGGCATAGGATGAGAAAGCTGAAGCCTGAGCAGTTAAAGTAACCATCTCAGGCATAGATTCCTTAGTGAGGGAATGCATCACCTCCAGAGAAGCAGAGATGGCTTTGAGAGCCCACACTGCTGCAAAAGTCGGGGAGAACGAGGCCCCTGCCGCCTCATATACAGATTTGGCCAGAAGGTCAACCTGGCGGTCAGTGGAATCCTTAAGCGAGGTGCCATCAGCCACTGATACAACGGTCCGGGCTGAGAGCCTAGACACCGGGGGGTCTACCTTTGGTGAATGAGCCCACTTCCTTGACCACCTCAGGTGGAAAGGGAAAACGGTCATCAGAACCACGCTTTGGGAAGCGTTTGTCAGGGCAGGCCCTGGGCTTGGTCACAGCGGCCTGAAAACTGGAGTGGTTAAAGAACACACTCTTTGTCCTCTTAGGCGAGGTAAACTGGTGCTTTTCTGCCAGAGAGGGTTGTTCCTCTGATACTGGCGGATTGAGGTCCAGTACAGAATTAATGGACGCAATCAAATCACTAACATCTAAGTCACTTTCGGACAGACCAATGGGGCACATGGAGGTAGTCTCCGAGCCCCCAGTAAAGGCATCCTCCTCGTCATGCGAGTCAGCTTCTGAGACCGAGCCGCGGGACGAGGAAGGAGAGGGAACCCTGCGTCTCTTCTTAGAAGGATGGGGTCTGGGACCAGAGGATGAATCCTCTGTGAGCTCCGGTCCTGAGAGAGACCTAGCAGCAGAGGCACCCTGTGAAGGGGGCTGATGCATGCTCAGCAAAGTCCTGGACAGATGTCCCATGAGTCAGCAAAAGACTGGGAGATAGACCTGGTTAAGGATTCTACCCAAGCCGGGGGTTCAGCCACAGGAGCCGGAGCAGCCTGAGAGACCCCTGGGGGTGCGATTCCAGGCTGAGGCATCGTCAGGTTAGAGCAGGCATCACAATGTGGATAGGTGCTCGGTTCAGGCAGTAGGAGCCTACATGCAGTGCATACCGAAAACAGCTTTGGAGCCTTGCTCCTCGTGTGTGACATGCTGCTGGAGTGAGGGCTCTGCCAGAATGACCCCCAGAGAGTATATACAGAGGTCCACAACCAGAGGTTGTGGCTTCCCAGACCGCTGGAGCGGTGTTGTGTGCCCTCCAGATCCCGAAGTCCGGACCCCCAAGCACCTCAGCAGGGATGCTGCAGACCAGTGCTGATCGCAGGGAAAACGCTGAGAAAATGGCCGACGGAGCGAAGAGAGGGGGCGGGACTTACTCTGAGAGCGGGATCTGGAGGGCCATAGAGACATAGGGGAGGAGACATGTACTCAATGAGGAGTGTCTCTCCCCTATGCAGAATGGCCACTGGGCGGAGCCGCACTGTTCCTCTGCAAGAATGACATGCGAGGGCAGTGAAACCGAAACTAGGCCTCCGGCGAAGCACCATCGGCGCGGTTCTCCGGCGACAGACAGAGAACCCGCCGGAAATGTCACAAAATACACTCAGCACACTCTCCCCCAACAATAAAGTGCAGGGACCCCCAATATATAAACGTCTCAGGTACTTAGCTTGCTGAGACGCTGGGTTCCAAGTCCGTGGGGATGAGTGCTCCGGTCCAGCAGGGTCCTGAAGGGCTGCGGATGGAGACCGGTCTCATGCCAAGCATGGAGAACCGTGCTGGCTCCCACTTCAAGCCAGAGCCCAGGAGGGATGGTGAAGGAGCACGGCATGTAAGGCTCCAGCCTTGGAATCAACCTTAACAGCACCGCCGACACAGTGGGGTGAGAAGGGACATGCCGGGAGTCCAGCTTGGACCCGCTTTTCTTCAAACTCTTTCCAAAAATCAAAAATCAGATGAGAATGCATGTGTGGATGTATGCCTCCTGAACACAAAGCGATAAACTGGCTAGATCTGGTTCTCCAGGGGGTGTATAAGCTCAGAGGGAGGAGCTACACTTTTGAGTGTAGTACTTTGTGTGTCCTCCGGAGGCAGAAGCTATACACCCAATGTCTGGGTCTCCCATAGGAACGATAAAGAAATAAGACATATTTTCAGTTGTTTCACACTTTAAGTATTTCATTCCACATGTGTTAATTCATAGTTTTGATGCCTTCAATGTGAATCTACAATTTTCAGAGCCATGAAAATAAAGAAAACTTTTTGAATGAGAAGGAAGGTGTGTCCAAACGTTTGGTCTGTACTGTATATATACACACACACACACACACATCTAATATATAAAGCTGTATGTATGTATGTATGTATGCATGTATGTATGTATGTATATGTCCGGGATTGGCATCTGCACAATCGCAGCTACAGCCACAAAATTTTGCACACTCACACGCCTGGACCCCGAGAGCGTCATAGGCTTATGTTGTGAGGCGAAATTTTAACCCCGCGCGTTCCAATTTACCAATCAATTTTGCGCCTATCTACACAAAGGGGAAAAAGTGAAACGAAAAGTGTATCCGCACCGTCGCATTTACAATCACGAAATTTTGCACAGACACCTCATGTGACCCAGGGAACGTCGTAGACTATGTTTTGACAGGAAAATTTAACCCCGCGCTTTACAGTTACTCTCCAAAAAACATGCCTCCATTAAAGTAAATGGAGCCTGGAACTACAGGTTATTAGTAGGAGGCGGAGCTGTGATTGGTTGCTATAGGAACAAAAGACATTCATAGTATAAGAAGCTTATATGTGAGGTAATAAGATGTCGGTGGGGAGACAGACAGAGAGACAGACAGAGGCAGGCGGGGAAAGAGGCAGGCGGGGAAAGAGGCAGGCGGGGAAAGAGGCAGGCGGGGAAAGAGGCAGGCGGGGAAAGAGGCAGGCGGGGAAAGAGGCAGGCGGGGAAAGAGGCAGACAGACATGCAGACAGGGACAGAGACAGGCAGACAGGGAAGGAGGAGACAGCCAGAGAGAGACAAAGTTAGATGGGGAAAGAGACAGACCGGGGAAAGAGACAGACCGGGGAAAGAGACAGACCGGGGAAAGAGACAGACCGGGGAAAGAGACAGACCGAGCACATTACTTGGCCAATTTAGTTAAATCTGTGTGGAATATCTGTGGTGTTGAAATATTTGTGAAATGTTTCTATTAACTTAGTTTTTGCCGTTTAATAATTTCTATTTGTTTTGTGGTTTTTGTGTGCAGAATACATTTTTGTTGCCCGGATGTGTTGCAAAAACCACAATTACAGCAAATGAGTAAATCTTATCAAGGATTGTGTCATCTAGGTCATTAATTATAAAAACAACAGTGACACCTACAGTCTGCAAGAAGATACTACACTTATGGGGAAGAAAAGGGAAACAAATAAAAAAAAAACAAAACAGAATTGTAACACTCCTCGGCTAGGATCACACAATCGTTTTTTTCTCATCCAGTTACGCAAATGTGATCTGATTTTCTCAGATGTGAATGACCGAGTGCAATCCTATAAACGGATGTAACTCATGCATGCTGCGATTTCTTTCCTCGGTCTGATGAAAAAAATTGGACATGTTCACGGCCCCATAGAATAACAGAGACGAGCTCTAGCCATAAAATAGACTGATAACAGTTGTCCGATTTTTATGGCCGTGTGCACAAGCCCATAGGCTGCTCAATCAATTCTCACCTCGCTTTCCTCCGCCCGAGTTTTACACTTGGCACAAGCGCTGGAGTCGTGCCATTCTCTTTTGTGGGATTTCACTGTACACAAATGTGGTCATTATTACTGGAGGGCGGATAAATATTATATTAAATATTTTATGTTTTTTGTCCCCCCATTGCAGGAAAACTCTAGTTTGTTTCCAAATTTAGATTGATAGAAACAATATCAGTAGCAAATTAAAGGGGTAGTCCGGCCTTATCATACCGATGACCTGTCCCTAGTGTATTAGATCGGTGCGGTTCTGACACCCGGAACCAGCACAGCTCAGCTGTTTGCAGTTCTGATGTAAAGATAAGGCTGGGATACTGCTATCATAAGGCCACATTACCCCTTTAATATATCCTCAGCCGAAATATCATGAATATGACATACATGTGGCTGCAGAACTTACCATGGAAAGCAGGCCCGGGGCGGAGTGCTTCAGCTTAAAGTTCTCATCTGCAAATGGTCCTCTGTAGATGCTCGCCACGCCTGTGCCATCGCCCTGCAGAGAGAGCATCATGGTATTGTATGTGTAGCACAGGTTTTAAGACTGAGAACCGTACACCATCCTTTCTCATGATACTTTGTACGTGTCCCACAATATTTAAGTCATTAGAATAATTAATTAATAACAGTCATCTTGATTTTTTTTTTATTTTTTTTTATTTCTTTACGACGTTTACTGTATGGGTTCATTTATTTTGTATTTTAATAGTTTGGAGTGGACTATGTCTGCAGTGCTCATTACTTGGTGTCCTCAATGTTTAGAATTGCAAGCAGATACTAATGCATTATACAGTACGGTCAGGGAGGCATCTGATTGCCCGAAATATATTCTGCAGCAGGAGAGTGACCACAAACATACAGCCCAGGTCATTAATAACTAACTTCAGTGTAAAAAGCACAAGGGGTCCTGAAAGTGATGGCCCGGCCCCTCCCCAGAGCCCCGGAAACGGATGGCCCGGCCCCTCCCCAGAGCCCCGGAAACGGATGGCCCGGCCCCTCCCCAGAGCCCCGGAAACGGATGGCCCGGCCCCTCCCCAGAGCCCCGGAAACGGATGGCCCGGCCCCCACAGAGCCCCGGAAGGTAAGACCCGGCCCCCACAGAGCCCTGATCTCACATAATCCAGTGTGTGTAGCATTACATGAAGAGCCGGAAGGATTTGCACAAGCCTCATACACAGAAGATCTGCAGTTGGTTCTCCAAGATGTTTGGAACAAACGCTAGCCGAGTTCCTTCAAAATCTGTGTACAAGTGACCTAGAATAATTGATACTGAAATGAAGACAAAGGGTGGTCACTAAATACTGATCTGCCTAAAACTTTTGCACAGTGCTGTATATATGTTATGGAGACAGATAAGAAGTTAAGGTGGTTTTCTGGGAGTTGGAAAAAAGTGTCTTCCTTTCTTTCTAAAGACCAGTTGCACTTTTGTCTATGGGCTAAGTCTCTTAGAAGACCAGTTTTCTAGTCCTGAGTACAGAGAAAACACGTCTTTCAGAGCTTTCTTCCTTCTCCCCATTGAAAATAAGGTACATAAACGCTCGGCTACACCTTGAATGCATGTAAATGGGAAAGACACTGGAGAAAGCTGTCAGACGTACATCTAGTGTATATAGGCGCCTTTAAAAAAACCACAATTGCCTCATGCCCATACTGTGCTCTTTTGGGTCTATCTTTAAATAAAGACTATAATAGAATATAATGTTGGTTCTGACACAATGTAGAAAACTTACATTAACAAAGTCTCCTCCTTGGATCATAAAGTCTTTTATTACCCTGTAGAGATGATGAAGATACAGAGAAGGAAATAAATCAAGAAATGAAGAGCCACAAATCAACAAGAGCACAACTACAATAAACTTTATTTTGGAGCGAAAACACATAGTTCTATGTCCCTGTAATTTACAAGATCAGTCATGCACCCGTGCAAAGTGCGGCCGGCAAGTATAGTGTGCCCATCCCAAGCGCAACCGGCAGGTATCGTGTGTGCCCGTCCCAAGCGCAACCGGCAGGTATCGTGTGTGCCCGTCCCAAGCGCAACCGGCAGGTATCGTGTGTGCCCGTCCCAAGCGCAACCGGCAGGTATCGTGTGTGCCCGTCCCAAGCGCAACCGGCAGGTATCGTGTGTGCCCGTCCCAAGCGCAACCGGCAGGTATCGTGTGTGCCCGTCCCAAGCGCAACCGGCAGGTATCGTGTGTGCCCGTCCCAAGCGCAACCGGCAGGTATCGTGTGTGCCCGTCCCAAGCGCAACCGGCAGGTATCGTGTGTGCCCGTCCCAAGCGCAACCGGCAGGTATCGTGTGTGCCCGTCCCAAGCGCAACCGGCAGGTATCGTGTGCCCATCCCAAGCGCAACCGGCAGGTATCGTGTGCCCGTCCCAAGCGCAACCGGCAGGTATCATGTAGTACCTGTCCCAAGCAAAACTGGCAAAAAAATTACTGAAAGACATGTACCTGTGAAAAGTGCTTCCTTTATATCCTATGGGAACACCGTCCTTCCTGCAAGACAAGAAGTAGTGTTCTTCATTTAAAGCTGAATTTAGAGTCTATAACAAAAGTAGATAGTAACTATGTGCATCCATTCTAGCAGAGGTAAGGAGTTCTTTGCTAAATTATGACCCTCCTAAAGAAAGGACTCCCTCTCCTTTACACAGACATGTACATATTCCTAAGCTGCACGAGAACATCAGTTAATGATTGCATTGCTCAAAAGTTATTTGGACTTTTGTCTTTAGACTTCTTATAGGTGGCCATCTCATCTTGCAAGTATTTTTTTTTTTTTTTTTTTTTTACTATAAAGCTTGCAAGTGTTGCTCAGAAGCTGGATGTATGGCTGGATATACCAAGCATCCACAGTGCCCCTGCACTCAGTCCAGTGGTGGGTGAGACCAGTCCACAAGTCCATGAGGAGTGCACTGCTCCCGACAAGCAGAAAGTTGGGAGTAAGGTGAGCGGTGAGCCCCTCAAGATAGCAGAAAACGCCTTTAAGTGGCCATACACATTACATAGTTGTCAGCAAAATGTTATTTCACTGACAGCTTCTCCTCCCAATCCCCCATACCCAGTCACGGATGCAGAAAGGAATAACCTACTACCAGACATCTCTGGCACAAACTTATCTCCATAAGAACATAAGGATAGAGCATGCTGACACCCAACATGTCCAACCCATCATTCCCCTGAAAATTTGCCATCATGGGGTGAGAGGGGATATTGAACACAACCCTGAGCTTCCAGTCTTGTCTCACACTCTTCTACTGGTACATTATATATAAATGGCTGACAGATCGGACATACAGACCTGAACTCTCCGGTGCAAAACTGCCTGGAAAACAAAAAAGTAAGAAATAATCAATCATTCTCAATAGCAAAGACTGTAGATAACGTATAATTTAAGTCACTTAGCACTAGATTAATCGTATTACTAACTACGAATGCTGCGGAGAAGAAATAATATACAGTATGTCCACTGTAGTGGTAGTATAGTAAAGTAGAAGTGGTGTCTAGGTATCATAAAGTAGCCATGTGCTACACAATGAAACCACCTATAGCGCCACCTGGTGGAAAACAACGGAGTTAGGATTTTTATCTCAAAAACGGTACGAGATAGAGAAAAAAAGTGAATTAAAAAATTGTAGGGCATCATCAATTCAATACAAATCGACACCTTGCATACAGAAATGCTATGATATGAAACCCATGACCCCCCCCCTAAACATTGAATGCTGGTCACGCATATGGCGCTGATTTAACTTTGATGCTAGAAGTGGCCCCCGTCATCTGCAATGCACATCTCGACTCTGCACAGCATACTGTATCTTGCTGCACGTTGTGCAATATGGTAGGTGACACGTTTGCACAAGCATCTGTGATACGTCGTCGTAGGTCCTGCAATGTTGGTGGAGGGGTCGCATACACCTGCTGTGTGATGTGACCTCACAGAAAGAAGTCCAATGGGGTCAGGTCAGGTGAGCGTGGAGGCCACTCCATGCAGCCACCATACCTAATGACTTGTAGGAAGGTCTTTATGAGGTATCGCTTCACGTCCGCAGCCTTGTGAGTTTTACATGTTCTAATCATAGCATTTCTGTATGCAAGGTGTCGATTCGTATTGAATTGATGATGCCCTACAACTTTGTAATTCACTTTTTTTCTCTATCTTGTTCTATTTTCGAGATAAAAATGCTAACTCCGTTGTTTTCCACCAGGTGGCGTTATAGGCATTGCGTAGCGCATGGATACTTTACTATACCTAGACACCACTTCTATGCCTATAGCTGCCGCCGTTCTCAAGTTAATGGCGGTGGACAGGATATGGGTGGACACACTGTATAGTATAAGATATAAGAGGGATATTCTCCCATCATTCCATGGCAGGCTGTATAGAAGGCCACAGTCAGGATGTATAGAGCTGGGCATTTTTTTCATGCATTTTTCCTTGCAGATTTTTAATCAATAAAAGCAAGGAAAAATCATCCCAGCAAAGTCTATGAGAATCCTGACTTGCTGTGCACTCGCTTCTTTTCTCCTTGCAGATTGTATTGCTGAAAAAGAAGCAGCGTCAATTGTTTCTGTGTTTCTATAATCCCCTGCAATGCTTTTTCACTACAGGGGATTATATTGCAGCACTTCGCCTCACACACCATGCATACAGCTTGGTGTGTGAGGCTCTCAATAGCTCAGTAACCCGGGGTCATCATCGTGATGACCCAGGGTTACCATGGCAGCGATCAGGTCCCTGTGATCTCATTACAGGGACCCAATCACCAGGGAGAGATAAGCAGTTCCTCTCACTGCCTTCTGATCGCAGCGTTCAGGGGGCTAAACTGCCGTGAGCGGCGCAGGCACCACTACAGGGCAGTGAGAGCAATGGTCCCGGCTGTAACACCAGCCAAAGACCTGGCAGCGATCACAGGGGTACAACGCCTGAACCCCCACGATCGCCTTGACTAAAAAACACTAACAGCAGGAAAAAACACAAACGTAATAAAAATGTGCGGCTTTTTCCTGCCAAAACATGATTTTTTATGTGCAAAAAACGGGCACACAAAAAAGCAATCTGGGCACATAGCCTGAGGCCATGGTGGTGGATATAGAATTACCTAAAATTTTCTGCTGTTTTTGGTATCACATCTGCGAAGAGCTCCACCTTCATCCGGCCAACTTCCTAAATGAACAGAAAACAAACAAAAAAACATCACAATGTATTGATATACAATGTACGGTGCAATGCTGCCCCCAGCAGGGTCAGTGATGTTGTGGGGGCTGCACTCGCTGCTGTACATCCCATAGTCTGATCTTAGATAAATGGGGGTCTCACTATGAAAGCCTCCGCTTACAGGGGTGGTCGTAGTGGGTCACCCCCGGTCGCTTCGGGCAAACACTAGGGATCTTTTTCGTGAAAAGGTTTCGCCATTATTATTTTTTCCTTAGGAAGCCGCACGAGGAACGATCTCGCTGATTCTTATAGCCGCTTCACAGTTTACGACCCCTGAAGAGGTTAAAAAAAGCAACAAAATCCCGAAGGGAAGGAGGTCTTTTTTTCCCCATTGCTGGGTGGTATGTTCACTTTTTGCGGCGCTTCTTCAGGAGGTTACAGGAGGAACACCCCTGAATAAGATGGGGGGGGGGGGTTAAGCAGTTTTTGATGCTGATGTTGGGGCAGAATCTGCTGCAAAGTCACATAAAACAATACCCGATGTAGGATGAGAGCCGGATCGGTTGCCATGGAGACAGGGACGACTTCTGGTAAATCGCTACTGCTGCGATCAAGTGTAAAGCCACGCCCCTTTACACAAAAAATGGCAGGAAAATGGGGAGGGGCTCTAGAATAGCATAGGGGCCCCAAAAAATGCAAATGATGCAGACCGGGTGACTACACACATGCTGGGACTTGTAGTACCCCCTGCACAACATGCTAATCCCAATACAATGAATGGAGGACCCACTCTCCAGTGTTTTCTATCCCTCCATAATAAACACTCTGTGCTATGGTGACAGCACTGGATGCACATGTGTCACCATGGAGTCACATGGACAGCTCAGCATCACGGCCCCGCCGCTATTCCAGGGCTGGGCGTCCCTCACTATGAGCACAGCTGGCTCTATAGCTGCAGGTCCGGGGTATTATTACCTGTCCCCCAATACAGACATCGAAGAACACGATTGGGTTGTTCGGATTCGAAGCCGGGACCGCCATTTCTGTCTCGGGCACAGGAGGAAGCACTCTATGACGTCATATCCGGTGGGGAATTTCGCTCTGTTCTGCGCATGCGTTATATCATTTTCCTCGAGGTGAAGCAAATTGTTGGAGTCACATTAGTCCAACTATCACTAGGGGGAGACATACTAAACTGCGTGTCACAGCGCCTCACCTCATATGTTCCGGCAATTGACCTCAGGCTCCGCCCAGTACACCCAATACCACCGCTGCTAGGTCCTTACTCTGTATAGGTGCTGACGGCGGCCATCTTGCCTCACCCTGCCTGCAGGACGACAGGGTGCATTATGGGAACTAGGAGGGGCTGTATAAAAAGTGAGGGCGTGAGGCCGGCCGGCCATTTTACCGTCAGAATAGGCGGGGGTTGTGTCTCTCGTAGCAATGTGAGGGCAACAATGACAATATTCTGTAGACTCAGGCAGAGGAGGGATGTAGAAACAGTAATTAGACAAAACTGTAAATTTACACCCAGATAGCATTTGTATAATTGTACATTTTGTGTCATTGTGCTTCATATGTGAATGTGTATAAAAATGGCAAACATGGGGACATTTATTTAGTAGGTTCATATCTGCCAGGAAAATTCCTTTAATACCCAACAACCATGTTTCATGAAACCGATGGGTGTACAAAATGGACACCTTACCCAATTTTCCATCTCTTAAAGGGTACCTGTCAGGTGCAATATGCACCCAGGACCACGAGCAGATCTGGGTGCATATTACTAATCCCTGCCTAATGTATACACCAGCATAGATAAAGAGATAATTAGAAAAAGTATTTCCAAAGATCTTTTACTGTATGCTACTGAGCGTGGGGACTAGTCCCCTGGGCGTTGCTTCCCTGGCTAGTCAGCTCCATTAGCATGTAAGTATGCCCCTGTGGGTGTGCTATCATGTTAATAAATGTGCAGCGTCAGAGGATGATCTCACTTCTCCGCCGCCATCGCGTCTGACTCTGGAGTTCCGGTCATGCACACTATGAAGCCAGGTGTACGCGTCCTGACTTCAAACTGAAGTAGTATCACTCCTGTTCAGGGCAGATCAAAGTGCGCCTGCGCAGGACCTCAATGTCGGCGCATATGCATGACGGGGGATGCGTCATGCACCCCGGCATCAGAAGAAGGAGGCCAAAGATGGCCGAAAGATGAGGTGCCGCACCCAGAGATAGGAGCCACCCATCTGACCCATCTGCACTGTACCCACCGTTTAGGTAAGTATTATAAAGTAATTTTTACGTTCTACACAGCGGCCTGGGCTCTGATATACAGTATGTTAGAATGCTGTATAAAAGGGCTCACTGGTGGTGGCCGCAGCTTATAGTCACCAAATCTGGTGACAGGTTCCCTTTAAAGGGAACCTGTCACCACTTGTTTGGACTACAAGCTGTGGCCACCACCACCGTGCTCTTATATACAGCATTCTAACATACTGTATATAAGAGCCCAGGCCACTGTGACAACATAAAAAAATCACTTTATAATACCTAATGGTCGCGCTTCGGTGGATGAACGCCTAATGGGTGTCTCCGTTGTCCGGTGCCGGAGCCGCCTCTTTTGGCCATCTTTGTTCTCCTTCTCTAGCCGCTGTGCATGATGCGTCCGACGTCATACACACTCGCCGGCATTCAGGTCCTGAGCAGGCGCACTTTGATTTGCCCTGAGCAAGGCAGATCAAAGTATTGTAGTGCGCCTGCGCAGGACCGGCGAGTGTATATGACGTAGCCACACAAGAAGCATCTTATGATGGGTTAAACCAGTGAGCTGTTTCAAGATCTTCATAACCTTATGGTTGTAAAACAACCTGATGGCCTTATATGTAGTATTTGGTCACTATGCGGTGTGGTTAATATGTGGCTTGGTCATAGTGTAGCACTATTTGTCCCATGCATGTGGTATTATTTGGTCACAATGTGGTGGTAATTTCATAGTGTAGCAGTATTTGTCCCTTGTATATGGTACTATCCAGCCAGTATGTGGTGGTAATATGTGGTCTGTTCATGGTGTAGCAGTATTTGTACATGATACTATTCGGTCAGTATGTGGTGGTAATATGTGGTCTGTTCATGATCTAGCAGTATTTGTCACCTGTACATAGTACTATCCAGTCAGTATGTGGTGGTAACGTGGGGTGTTCATGGGATGGCAGTATTTCTCCCTTGTACATGGTACTGTCCAGTCAGTCTGTGGTGGTAATATGTGGTCTGTTTGTGGTGTAGCAGTATTTGTCCCTTGTACCATGGTACCATCCGGCCAGTATGTCGTGGTGATATGTAGTCTGTTCATGGTGAAGCAGTATTTGTCCCTTGTATATGGTACTATCCAATCATGTGGTGGTAATATATGGACTGTTCATGGTGTAACAGTATTACTCTCTTGTATTTTGTGCCTATTCGGTCATTATGTGGTATAATATGTGGTCTAGTCATGTTGTGGCGATAGTTCTCCCTTGAATATGGTAGTATTCTGTCATTATGTGGTGTAATATGTGGTCTGATAAGTGTGGCAGTATTTCGCACATAAGTGGCCTGAGGCTCCTAAGGTCAGAAGTTCGGTGGAGCAGACAATTGAGGTGACAGATGTTCGTCCTTTCCAATTTGAGCACGGTTCTTTAGTACTAATTATCGAAAAATTGTTGAAAACCCATACTATTCATCATACTAGGAAGTGAGTGACAGTGACTGGAATAATGTGGACCTGACAGGAGGCGATGAGACTATAAATGAAGATACAGGTGAAAGAAGAGGGAAATATCATTTAGTTTTAGCATTTTGTGGTTCAGGAAAGTGTGTGAAAATTGGCGTGGTTACCTAAGATAAACAGGGAACCTGTTGTTAAAAATTTTAATCCCACCCCTGGTCGTACCCCCACCGATCAGACATTTGTGACCGGTCCTAAGGATAGGCCATCAATGTTATAGTCCCGGACAACCCCTCTAAAAGGGTTGTCCATTACTTAAAAGTTGATGAGCCTATCATTAGCATAGGTTACCAATAATAGATTGGTGGGGGTCTAGGACCACCAACAATCATCTGTTGCAGCTTTGACGGCAGTTGAATGTAAAAAGTGTACTATGGTGATTCCATATACTTGGTGTTGTAGTGTAATGAGCTGCAGATCGTAACAGTTGATTGGTGGGGGTGCTGGGGATCGGACCCCCACTAATCTGATATTGATGACCTATTCTGATGATAACCCATGAATATCCAAGTATGGACAACGCCTTTAATGTATTATAATACACCAATTTTGTAAAAACTGCAGTCACTTCTTTTCCTTAAAGAAACAGTTCTTAATTCCTATCCTGGCCTCTTTGGGCAATCATAGAGAAAAATCACATGTAAATACAGGTTTTTGTATGTTTTTTTTTCTTACAGTTGTGCCCGAAGGTTCCCATATCAATCAGTGTCCCTTCAAGGGTGTCTTCATAAGGTAGCGTGGCCGAGCGGTCTAAGGCGCTGGATTTAGGCTCCAGTCTCTCTGGAGGCGTGGGTTCGAATCCCACCGCTGCCATCGTTTTTCTTTTCATTCGCTATTTTTTTTATTTTTTTTTCCTCGGTATCTAAAATATGCCTAGAAGTAATTTCTTTATAAATGGTTCAAAGAATTTTAGAAAAAAAAAACCAAACGGATAAATAAAAATATAAAAAAATAAGCGTCCATTAAGTATTCTGAACAGTAGGTGGCGCTGTTTTGCTTCAGGTGAATTACTGGTGTTTTTACTACTGGATTCATAAACAACAATAACTTTTTTGTTGGTTATTTTTTTGTGAATATATATATTTTTGTCTTTTTGCTGTATGGGAATTAAAACAAGCCTGGAGTACATGCAGCCACTCCTATATTTGTGCCATTTACATGGCGGTCATACAATTTGGAGGTCAAAAAGTTGCCGGAAAATGTTTGTTCATATCCCTGGAAATTCAGAGAAAATAAATAATAAGAAGGGGATACATAATAATAAATACACGTGTGTGTCAGTAGTAACTGAACACTGTATAGTGTGGCTGTGATATACTGTATATATGTATGTATATGTATGTTTCGTTATGCCTTAAACTAGTCAAAAACAAAATGACAAAATATGACCCAGGAACAAAGTCTTAAGTCTGAAATTGAATTTACACTGCAAGATCACAGAGAACGAGCGTTCCTACCAAGGTTCGTCTCATGATAATCATGCAGAGTAAACAGGCTGGCCAATCACGTGACTAAGGAGCAAAACACTTGTTCGTCAGGTGAAAGGATTTTTAAACAGGCTTATAAATAATTTTTCTCAGCAGCATATCGTCCTGTGTAAGCAGGACATATGCTGCTAAGAATAATGGCAGCCTGTGTCGCCAGTTGCGGTGTGTAAACAGACCTTAAAGGGGTTGTCCGTTACTCATTCCACTTGTTTGCCCCATAAAAATAAATAAGCCTATACTCACCTCCGGTCTGGCCGCACTTCCAGCGATGTCTGAAGTCGCGTTCCCAGGGCCTAATGTGACATTGTTATGACTCGCTGGCCCTGCGACCAGTCAGCGCTAGCTTACTTCATCCCACCTTGGGACATTTAAGCAAGTAGCCAGCGCAGCGCTCACATCCTGCTCAAATGTCTGAAGGCGGGGAGACAGATACTGGGAGCTGATTGGTCGCGGAGCCCGCGAGTCATAACAATGTCACGTGGGCCCTGGGAGCGCGACTTCAGACACTGCTGGAACTGCGGCCACACCGGAGGTGAGTATAGGCTTATTTTTACAGGGTGAACAAGGAGAATGAGAAGGGGTTGACCAAGTAGAGGACATCAGGTGGTGTCCACACTTACCCTCTCCTTATCCTTCTTGACTGATTCTTCTCTAGTTTTGCTGGTGTCCTTGCCACCACTGGTAGCATGAGGAGGTACCTGCAGCCCATACTGGTCGCAGCTAGTCCAGCTCCTCCAAAATGTTACATCCACACGTGGCATCACATTAAGGTTTGCTGCATCTCTCAGCACAATCCCAAGACTATTGGGACAGATGCCAGGACATGGGTCATCACCCCATGAGTAGATTGGCCCTTTGTTTGAAGAGACCTAAAAAGTGACCGCCAGTGGCTAAAAATGTGCATGTTTCAGACCAAACTCGTCAGACTTCAATATGCCCAGAGTCATATGAAGGATTTGGGCTCACAAACTAGTACCCAGTTCGATTGGCATTTTACAAAGAACACCAAAACTGACAAGTCCACCATTGGCACCAGTTCTCTTCACATTGCGCACGACAAACATGAGAGTCTAGAGACGTCATGGTGAATGCTATGCTACTTGCGAGATCATCCAGGTTGACTAGTTTACCTGTGGGTCAGTGATTAACTGGCAAGGTTTATCTTTGCAGGGTCACAAAATCCACCATATTGATACCTAAAGATGCCCTGACTGCTGTTAGGTAACAGGATAAAATCAGTCATTATCAGACCTTACGCTGGTGCATGTTCCCTGTGTTCCCCTGGTGGAGGACAATGCTCCATCCTGTGTTCCCTCTGGTGGAGGACAATGCTCCATCCTGTGTTCCCCCTGGTGGAGGACAATGCTCCATCTTGTGTTCCCCCTGGTGGAGGACAATGCTCCATCCTGTGTTCCCCCTGGTGGAGGACAATGCTCCATCTTGTGTTCCCCCTGGTGGAGGACAATGCTCCATCCTGTGTTCCCCCTGGTGGAGGACAATGCTCCATCCTGTGTTCCCTCTGGTGGAGGACAATGCTCCATCTTGTGTTCCCCCTGGTGGAGGACAATGCTACATCCTGTGTTCCCTCTGGTGGAGGACAATGCTCCATCTTGTGTTCCCCCTGGTGGAGGACAATGCTCCATCCTGTGTTCCCCCTGGTGGAGGGCAATGCTCCATCCTGTGTTCCCCCTGGTGGAGGACAATGCTCCATCCTGTGTTCCCTTGGTGGAGGACAATGCTCCATCCTGTGTTCCCCCTGGTGGAGGACAATGCTCCATCCTGTGTTCCCCCTGGGGGAGGACAATGCTCCATCCGGTGTTCCCCCTGGAGGAGAACAATGCTCCATCCTGTGTTCCCCCTGGTGGAGAACAATGCTCCATCCTGTGTTCCCCCTGGTGGAGAACAATACTCCATCCTGTGTTTCCCCTGGTGGAGAACAATGCTCCATCCTGTGTTCCCCCTGGTGGAGGACAATGCTCCATCCTGTGTTCCCCCTGGTGGAGGACAATGCTCCATCCTGTGTTCCCCCTGGTGGAGGACAATGCTCCATCCTGTGTTCCCTTGGTGGAGGACAATGCTCCATCCTGTGTTCCCCCTGGTGGAGGACAATGCTCCATCCTGTGTTCCCCCTGGGGGAGGACAATGCTCCATCCGGTGTTCCCCCTGGAGGAGAACAATGCTCCATCCTGTGTTCCCCCTGGTGGAGAACAATGCTCCATCCTGTGTTCCCCCTGGTGGAGAACAATGCTCCATCCTGTGTTTTCCCTGGTGGAGAACAATGCTCCATCCTGTGTTCCCCCTGGTGGAGGACAATGCTCCATCCTGTGTTCCCTCTGGTGGAGGACAATGCTCCATTCTGTGTTCCCCCTGGAGGAGGACAATGCTCCATGCTGTGTTCCCCCTGGTGGAGGACAATGCTCCATCCTGTGTTCCCCCTGGTGGAGGACAATGCTCCATCCTGTGTTCCCCCAGGTGGAGGACAATGCTCCATCCTGTATCCCCCTGATGGAGGACAATGCTCCATGCTGTGTTCCCCCTGGTGGAGGACAGTGCTCCATCCTGTGTTCCCCCTGGTGGAGGACAGTGCTCCATCCTGTGTTCCCCTGGTGGAGGACAGTGCTCCATCCTGTGTTCCCCTGGTGGAGGACAGTGCTCCATCCTGTGTTCCCCTGGTGGAGGACAGTGCTCCATCCTGTGTCCCCCTGATGGAGGACAATGCTCCATGCTGTGTTCCCCCTGGTGGAGGACAATGCTCCATCTTGTGTTCCCCCTGGTGGAGGACAATGCTCCATCCTGTGTTCCCCCAGGTGGAGGACAATGCTCCATGCTGTGTTCCCCCTGGTGGAGGACAATGCTCCATCCTGTGTTCCCCCTGGTGGAGGACAATGCTCCATCCTGTGTTTCCCCTGGTGGAGGACAATGATCCATCCTGTGTTCCCCCTGGTGGAGGACAATGCTCCATCCTGTGTTCCCCCTGGGGGAGGACAATGCTCCATCCGGTGTTCCCCCTGGAGGAGAACAATGCTCCATCCTGTGTTCCCCCTGGTGGAGGACAATGCTCCATCCTGTGTTCCCCCAGGTGGAGGACAATGCTCCATGCTGTGTTTCCCCTGGTGGAGGACAATGCTCCATCCTGTGTTCCCCCAGGTGGAGGACAATGCTCCATGCTGTGTTTCCCCTGGTGGAGGACAATGCTCCATCCTGTGTTCCCCCTGGGGGAGGACAATGCTCCATCCGGTGTTCCCCCTGGAGGAGAACAATGCTCCATCCTGTGTTCCCCCTGGTGGAGGACAATGCTCCATCCTGTGTTCCCCCAGGTGGAGGACAATGCTCCATGCTGTGTTTCCCCTGGTGGAGGACAATGCTCCATCCTGTGTTCCCCCAGGTGGAGGACAATGCTCCATGCTGTGTTTCCCCTGGTGGAGGACAATGATCCATCCTGTGTTCCCCCTGGTGGAGGACAATGCTCCATCCTGTGTTCCCCCTGGTGGAGGACAATGATCCATCCTGTGTTCCCCCTGGTGGAGGACAATGCTTCATCCTGTGTTCCCCCTGGTGGAGGACAATGATCCATCCTGTGTTCCCCCTGGTGGAGGACAATGCTCCATCCTGTGTTCCCCCTGGTGGAGGACAATGATCCATCCTGTGTTCCCCCTGGTGGAGGACAGTGCTCCATCCTGTGTTCCCCCTGGTGGAGGACAATGCTCCATCCTGTGTTCCCCCTGGTGGAGGACAATGCTCCATCCTGTGTTCCCCCTGGTGGAGGACAATGCTCCATCCTGTGTTCCCCCTAGTACAGGACAATGCTCAGAATCATGTAGCCACAAGTGTGTAGGAAGCTCCCAGATGACAAAGGCTGGATGCCATTGACTGGTCCTAGACTTGAATCAAATTGAGAACTACTAGAGATTGGGTATGAGTGGATCTGGTGACAGTAAAAAGCACTACAGATTTTCCAGGAGCCACTGATACCCTCAGCCGGGTCTTGGAGGAGACCATCGAGGACACCATCCGCGGTCTCATCAGCAGCAGACCATCAGGACACCATACAGGCTCTTATGTGTCAATTTTTTTCCCCCCAACAAATTTCTCATTGAATTTTAAAATAAACCATATTTTTAGTGGGGGAGGCATTCATTAAGACACAAAGAAAAAAAAAATTACAAATCACGGACACGTTTAAAAAACAACAACTTTTTATTAAACTAATATAAAAATACAAACGTGCAGCCAGGTCGCTGCTGTTCTCATGTCTGTGCAATGTCACTGTACAGGTAGCAGCATGAGGATTAATACTCTGATAGGAAAGGCACCTATATCCATCACAATCCTGTCCACAAGGTGCAAAACCGCTATTTCTGCCATCACTATAGAGAGTGAATCAGCTCCTGTTAAAGATACTTATTGGTCAGTATAGGGCTAAAAAGTGTTCATAAAAGACCAAAACCCAACCCAATGGTCGCCCTTTTATTTTTTTCATACATTGTCAGTGTTGGGCTCCGGAGTCACCGATGGTTGAAGGGAAGTGATGAGGACACCAGGGGAAGCCACATTAAGATATCCAACTTCCAAGGTGTCCGAGTGTGATAACGACAGGGTCATTGGGATTTCTGGGGATTGTTCAAGCTCTGTAGTGTCCATTGCTTTTGACATCACAGGGGAAGTGGCTGGTTCAATTTCCGTGGAACTGTAAAAAACAAATTAGGCAAATCTAATTTCAGACAGCAAGCAGGTATGCAGCACCTCAGGTAAAAGGCTCATACACAGGAGTGGGGACGCAGGTCAATCTAAGGGATCCACTTGTCATCTTGATTCCAAAAAAGCAGACAGCATCGCGGGGGATATTCTCCATAACCTTTAATCCTTCAGAAATGTATGCGATGTTTACCCTACAAATGGGCTTTTTCAAGCAATGCTTGAAAAAGCCCATTTGTAGGGCGAAACGTCGCATGTTTCTGATAGATCAAATCTAATTTCAGAGTAAAGGCCATTTTACACACAGAGATAAATCTGCGGTTGCAGTGAAATTGTGGACAATCAGTGCCAGGTTTGTGGCTGTGGACAAATGGAACAATATGTCCACGATTTCACTGCAACCACAGATCTGCCAAAGATTTATCTCTGTGTGTAAAGTGGCCTTAAGGGATTATACTGATGCACGTTGCTGCTACACACTCTGTAAACTAGTCGAGTATATGACACTGTTACAGCACGTCTGGATTATTGACTGACCATGGATGGGATTATGGCTTGTTGCACTGGTTATCAAGGTTAGGCTAGGGCCACACGGGCACTACTGCGATCCACTTGCATGAGACTCGGCTCGTGCTGGCAGTACAGCAGAGCCGAGTGTCATGCCTGTGTCCTTGCAACTGAGGTCCGTTCGTGCGAGCAGACCTCAGCTGCGGGGGGCGGGCCGGCACTCAGGAGGGGAGGGAGGGATTTCTCTCCCTCTCTACTGCGTAGCCGGCTATTGCCATTCTCGCACTGCACTAGCAGTACACCGGTGTGCCGCGAGTGCAGTGCGATTTTTCTCTCGCCCCATTCACTTGAATGGGTGCGAGAGAAAGAGACTCCGCTTACAATCGCAGCATGCAGCGATTGTTTTCTCAGTCCGATTAGGGCTGAGAAAATAATCGCCCATGTGTGCTGACACACAGGCTAGAATTGGTCCGAGGGGAATGCGATGTTTTATCGCACTCCACTCGCACTGTTTTTCTCGCCGTGTGGCTTAGGCCTTACTGTGAGGTCTAAATGTGGCAGAATTACTGCAGAATCTTACAGATAAATACGATAGATCTGATAATAATAATAGATATGACAGAAAGATCTGATAGAGAGATTTGATAGATAAATAGCTAGATCATATAGATCGGTCCGATAGATAGATAGCTAGATCATATAGATAGACAGATCATATAGATTGGTTGATAGATAGAGAGATCTGATAGATAGATCCGATATATAGATAGTTCCCATAGATCTGATAGAGATATTTGATAGATAGAGATCTGATTGATAGATAGATCATGTAGATCGGTCCGATAGAGAGATATTTGATACATAGAGAGCTCCGATAGATAGATAGATAGATAGATCTGATAGAGAGATTCGATAGATAGATGATAGATGGATAGATGATAGAGAGATCCTGTAGATGGATAGATAGATAATATATAGATAGATAATATATAGATAGATGATGGATGGATAGAGGGATAGATAGATGGATAATATATAGATAGATAGATAGATAGATAGATAATATATAGATAGATAATGGATGGATGGAAGGATGGATAGATAGAGGGATAGATAGATAGATAGATGGATAATATATAGATAGATAGATAGATAATATATAGATAGATAATGGATGGATGGAAGGATGGATAGATATAGTGAGTAGCGGCTAACATTTTAACGAGGCACTCCAAAAGACTAAAAAAGCACTTTGATTGTAATGCATATCCAGTAAGTATCAGCGCTGGTCATTTTTTTTGCTTTATTTCTGCCTAGTGACTCACGACCTACCTACTCGAATCATACAGTGTTTTCTGTGTATGATTCAGTGTGCAGTGCCCGAAGTGACACCGAGTAATGGAACGAATGCTGATAAAACTAAAACAGTTGTGTTTTATTCTTACTTGTGATTTAATATTGCATCCGGTTTTAGCAGACGCTCCGGTGACATCTTTGTAATATCCTAAAGATATAAGAAAAGGGAAAGTAATACATCATAAAACTCAAAAAGTCATAATAGAAAGTTAGAAACTTGTTTGAAAATGGTGATCCCTCATGTCGTCCCCAGAATATATGGCTACTATGCTGTCATCACTGTCCCACACTCTCTACATACTATACTGATGTCTGTTCAAGATTCACACTGATGTATTAGAACATCCAAATGTTGCTGCCATGAACCTAAATATTTCACTTTTACACAAAGCTGAGGTGTAATGGGCTGGTCCTAGTTGTCTCTGTGATGTGTGCAGACCTCACTAAACAAGAAGGAGGTGACTTCTGAGGCTCCTTACACTGGCGAGTGTCCTTATGCTGTGTATGTTCTTACTCACCACAAGATTGAACATTTGCAGCTTCTTTAATACTCGTTCCAGTGATGCCACTTGGTTGTATAGCTGGAGCAGGCTTTCCTGCAGTTGTCTGTTCTCTTCATCTAAGATATCTGCCCTATAATAAAGAAATATGTACTTTATGTATGAACAGTCTCTACGGCAACAATATACATTTTGAGTCATTAAATTAACTCCAACCATACTGAGTAGTTTTGGAGTTAGAAGATAAGAGGTAAATAAGGTATGGACGTGTGAACTGTCATTGTCATGAGTGCCAGACAGTCATGTGGTTTCTGGCAATAGAAGGTCACAGCGTTTGGCTGCGGAAAAATGATCCCCGACTTTCTATTGTTCCTGCTGTTAGTATCCATTGTATTGGGTAACTTTCCTGCTGGGTTTGCATCTCTTTCCCTTTAGGACCCAGCAGAACCCTCCTTCCATCCAGCTGCTGATTATCAGTATTCTCCATGTGCTTAAATACTCCCATCTTCCCTGGATTTGTGCTGGTGATATTATTCAGTTCTTTCAAGCTCTGGTTGCAAGCAGGTGCCTTGTATTCAGCTATGGTGTTGTTGCTGTTACTTTGCTGAACTTCTACCTGAATCATCTGTAGATAAGTAGTTCATGCACTTTCCCCATGTGCTTTTTGTGTTGTCTATAGTGTTTAGTGGGGTTGACGAAGAGCTCATTCCATCCGTTCCCTATCTAGGGCCCAGAATTAGGGATATCTAGCGTCAGGTATCCGGCTCGGTGCATAGGTGTGAAACCTATCTAGGGTGGAGGGACCCCAGGGCTCTCCCTTCCCTAGACACAGGGTTTCCCTTCCCTTTCGCATGGTACTTCCCTATACCTAGCGTGACAGTCAGTGCCAGTGACCTATCCATCCGGGTCGATCTGTACCTGTTCTGTACTGACAGAAGTTTCCATTTGTGATTTCTGTCTGAAGCTTCATATTCTGTGATCTTCTGGAGTAAATGTCTTTTCTCCTCATGTAGATTCTCATTGTCAGCTGTGATCCTACTGATCCATTGCTGTTCCTAAAGGAAGAAAATGGCAAGAATTCAGAGGTGTACAGAGTTGGCATGGTCTACGGACTGATTCTTTCTTGTTTGCTAATGTTGCAGTGTCTGTAAGAGAACAAGCCTCTTACAATTTCACACAAACGTGTAGAAATGAAGGGAATTTTGTTTACTTACCGTAAATTCCTTTTCTTCTAGCTCCTATTGGGAGACCCAGACAATTGGGTGTATAGCTTCTGCCTCCGGAGGCCACACAAAGTATTACACTTTAAAAAGTGTAACCCCTCCCCTCTGCCTATACACCCTCCCGTGCATCACGGGCTCCTCAGTTTTGGTGCAAAAGCAGGAAGGAGGAAACTTATAAATTGGTCTAAGGCAAATTCAATCCGAAGGATGTTCGGAGAACTGAACCATGAACCAAAAGAACAATTCAACATGAACAACATGTGTACACAAAAGAACAACAGCCCGAAGGGAACAGGGGCGGGTGCTGGGTCTCCCAATAGGAGCTAGAAGAAAAGGAATTTACGGTAAGTAAACAAAATTCCCTTCTTCTTTGTCGCCTCATTGGGAGACCCAGACAATTGGGACGTCCAAAAGCAGTCCCTGGGTGGGTAAAAGAATACCTCGATAAACAGAGCCGAAAAAACGGCCCCCTCTTACAGGTGGGCAACCGCCGCCTGAAGGACTCGCCTACCTAGGCTGGCATCTGCCGAAGCATAGGCATGCACCTGATAGTGTTTCGTGAAAGTGTGCAGACTCGACCAGGTAGCCGCCTGACACACCTGCTGAGCCGTAGCCTGGTGCCGCAATGCCCAGGATGCACCCACGGCTCTGGTAGAATGGGCTTTCAGCCCTGAAGGAATCGGAAGCCCAGAAGAACGGTAGGCTTCAAGAATCGGTTCCTTGATCCACCGAGCCAAGGTTGACTTGGAAGCCTGCGACCCCTTACGCTAAGCATAAAACTGAGGAGCCCGTGATGCACGGGAGGGTGTATAGGCAGAGGGGAGGGGTTACACTTTTGAAAGTGTAATACTTTGTGTGGCCTCCGGAGGCAGAAGCTATACACCCAATTGTCTGGGTCTCCCAATGGAGCGACAAAGAAATAATGGTGCTGGGACCTTCTATATGGCTTTGTATAGGACTTTGTAAAATGCTCATAGTATTGGGGCGCCATTCAGAACTGTGCACTATATAGCTGTGATGGTGCACATAGGACTGATATTCTGGGTTAGGCCAGAGTCACTCTTGCGTATGACTCGGCGAGTATCGCATCGGCATCACCCGACATGGCTGCACATACTTGGACAGGAGTGGGTCAGCTGCATAGAAATACATGCAGCCGACTCGCTCCTGTCCGAGAGTGTGCGACCGTGTTGGGTGATGCCAATGCAAGACTCGCCGAGTCATACGCAAGAGTGACTCTGCCCTTACTGGGGATGTCACATGTTAAAGTGCAAAGATCTTTATAGAAAACTTTATATAAAGCTCAGAAGTTTTGATCAGTGAGTATTCGGGATTAGTGATTCCCCTCTGATTGCTAAAACAAAGGTGCTGAGATGAGCGCTGTGTCCCTGCAGCCTTGATTAGTTTTCCGCGGAGAGCTGAGCATGTAGACTCCGTACGCCGTATGTGCAGCTCTCGGAGGATCGGACGGTGAAAGCTTACTTGACATAGCTCTAAGCAGAGTGACTGCGCTTTTGCTTAAAGGGTTTGTCCACTACTACGATAGCACAACCCCTTCTGATTCTACAAGTTCTCCCCAAGTAAATAATAAGTATAAGTAATAAATATATATATATAATTTATAAGTAATAAAGCCTATACCCACCACCCAAGCCAGCGCTGTTCCAGCGGTGCTGCGGCTCATGTGGGGTTGTGACGTCATGAGAGCCCCACGTTCAATTAGCGCCGGTTTCCTTATCCGCGCCTTCGGACCAAATGCGTTAATCAACAGGAAGTGACCACTGCGGCTGTGTTCACTTCCTGTTGATTGTTTGTTTGGTCCGAAGGCGGGGAAAAGGAAGCTGGCGTTGATTGGACGAGGGGTTTGCGTGACGTCACAGCCCCACGTGAGTCCAGACACCACTGGCTCAGGAGGTGACTATAGGCTTTATTATTTTATCTGGGGGAAACATGGAATTAGAAGGGGTTGTCCCCCCACGAGAATCCTGGCACCATGAGCACAGACACCGCTGGAACAGTGCTGGAATGGAAGGGTGAGTATAGACTTTATTATTTTACCTGGGGGAAACGTGGAATAAGAAGGGGTTGTCCTACTAGTGGACAACCCCTTTAAGTGATCAGTTGGGGTGTTAGCACTTCTGTATGCCTTCCAATAAAAACAACTGATAAGTCACGACAAAGGTTTTATAGAACAACAGGTACCCTTCAACCAAAACAATACCAATCTGAGCCTTCAGCCTGTTTCATTCCCACTGTCCAGGTCTCACCCCACAGGCATCTTCTGTATAGTGTTATACAATGTGATGAAGAAAAACATCAGTAGGACTCAAGCTTTCTGTTACCTTCTCTGCCTGGCTCCGGCTGAAGACCAGTTCCATTTCCAGCTGCTTAATGCACAGGTCCCTCTGGTTGACTTCACACAAGTGAGTCTCCTTTGCTTGGCCGAGTTTGGCCTTATATCGAAGCTGTCGTTCATTGTATTTCCTGGATAAAGTGAAAAATAATACAAAGATTAGAGCTGTTTTGTAAATCTAATACTGAGGGTATAACGTTCGATGATAATGTCACCACATTTATACAAGATAGTAGTTGTATGAATTTGTTATTTCTTCTATGGACATTTCCTACTGTTGTATTACGAAAAAAGACAGAATAGTGTCAGATCTTGGAGGAATAGCAGAGCCGAGTGGAGCAAGCACCTTCTATCAGAGTGAAGAATCAGCAGCTCTCCCTAAATTATTACCTCCCATCTTACCTGATATATTCATCCAGCTGTTTGGATAGTTTATTATATTCATTGTGTAGCTGCTCCTTTTCTTCTTGTACTTGTGACAGCTCCTCCAAAAGCTTCTGATTAGTTTTCTCCAAGTGTGTCCGCTAAAAAAAACAGGATAGAAAATTGTGTGACTCAAAACTGCTATTTTTTTCTGTGACATGTTTGATAGGACCACACTATCGTACTATCATTTTAACTACATTCAGACATCAGTTTTTTCTCATCCATGTCCTGTCCATTCAGTACTCTGACCCATACCCCGGTATTTGCTGATCAGTAGTAGTCACAAAGTCACACTGACAATGCTGCAGTCAATCGCTGACCCAGCCAGAAGTGCTGTGTCACGGAGTATGTAATGACGGAACAGGGGCTCCTAAGCTGGTCCTCAGACTTGAGACCCTGTGCTCTCTCTTATCTCAGAGGTAGGCTTGATGGTAGCCAGGTCTGAGCCCCCAGTGTAACACTGAATCCTGTTCGAGCCCTGATCTTACTCCCCTTCTCCCCCACCCTTTAGGCGGGCTGGAAACACAGTAACAAAACCACACAGGCAGGACAAGGGAGAACGAAAGCTTGTACACACTGCACTCAAACACAAAGGAGAGAATATACGTGTATAGAGGAATTAAGTAAACGCACAACAAGGGAACTTCCACACCACTCATAACAGCAACTACAGATCACCATAAACAGGATCATCACTAAGATCGGAATCGCTGAAGCCATAATCGGCGCTGAGTAGCAAGGTCCAGAATCTCGTGTATATAGGAAGGAGACGGCTGTGACTGGTGGTTAGCAACCTGAGCTCCTATCAGAACTCCCCAGGTCAGTAGGAATTACCTCCTGCAGGACTGAGGAGCAGAGCACATGAAACAGCCGACGTCCAGCTCTGGCTGAACAACTAGGAGACATCAGGTTGGCTGTTCGGCTCTGCAGTGTGAATGACATCTAATGAGTCTGGACCTGAACCATGACCACGACATGCTGTCTACATTGGCTGAGCTCAGCGATTGGCTGCAGCGCTATCGCCGTCACATCACAAGCACCAGGGCTTTGGTGGAGACACGGTGCTGGGGCTAGTGTAAGTAAAGCTCAAAGTTTCTTATTTTATACAATGAGCCTAAGGGTTAAATATTGATGAATGTGGAAGAAGGGAATTTTGTTACTTACCGTAAATTCCTTTTCTTCTAGCTCTTATTGGGAGACCCAGACGATTGGGTGTATAGCACTGCCTCCGGAGGCCACACAAAGCAATTACACTAAAAAGTGTAAGGCCCCTCCCCTTCTGGCTATACACCCCCAGTGGGATCACTGGCTCACCAGTTTTAGTGCAAAAGCAAGAAGGAGGAAAGCCAATAACTGGTTTAAACAAATTCTCTCCGAGTAACATCGGAGAACTGAAAACCGTTCAACATGAACAACATGTGTACCCGCAAACAAACCAATAATCCCGAAGGACAACAGGGCGGGTACTGGGTCTCCCAATAAGAGCTAGAAGAAAAGGAATTTACGGTAAGTAACAAAATTCCCTTCTTCTTCAGCGCTCTATTGGGAGACCCAGACGATTGGGACGTCCAAAAGCTGTCCCTGGGTGGGTAAAGAAATACCTCATGTTAGAGCTGCAAGACAGCCCTCCCCTACGGGGAGGCAACTGCCGCCTGCAGGACTCTTCTACCTAGGCTGGCGTCCGCCGAAGCATAGGTATGCACCTGATAATGTTTGGTGAAAGTGTGCAGACTCGACCAGGTAGCTGCCTGGCACACCTGTTGAGCCGTAGCCTGGTGTCGTAATGCCCAGGATGCACCCACGGCTCTGGTAGAATGGGCCTTCAGCCCTGATGGAACCGGAAGCCCAGCAGAACGGTAGGCTTCAAGAATTGGTTCTTTGATCCATCGAGCCAGGGTGGCCTTAGAAGCCTGCGACCCTTTGCGCTTACCAGCGACAAGGACAAAGAGTGCATCCGAACGGCGCAAGGGCGCCATGCGGGAAATGTAGATTCTGAGTGCTCTCACCAGATCTAACAAATGTAAATCTTTCTCATACCGATGAACTGCATGAGGGCAAAACGAAGGCAAAGAGATATCCTGATTAAGATGAAAAGAGGATACCACCTTCGGGAGAAACTCCTGAATGGGGCGCAGCACAACCTTGTCCTGGTGGAAGACCAGGAAGGGAGCCTTGGATGATAGTGCTGCCAGCTCAGACACTCTCCGAAGAGATGTGATCGCTACCAGAAAAGCCACTTTCTGTGAGAGTCGAGAAAGTGAAACCTCCCTCAGAGGCTCGAAGGGCGGCTTCTGGAGGGCAACTAGTACCCTGTTCAGATCCCATGGATCTAACGGCCGCTTGTACGGGGGTACGATATGGCAAACCCCCTGTAGGAACGTGCGCACCTTAGGAAGGCGTGCCAAACGCCTCTGAAAAAAGACGGATAGCGCCGAGACCTGACCTTTAAGGGAGCCGAGCGACAAACCTTTTTCTAACCCCGATTGCAGGAAAGAAAGAAAGGTAGGCAATGCAAATGGCCAGGGAGACACTCCCTGAGCAGAAGACCAGGATAAGAATATCCTCCACGTTCTGTGGTAGATCTTAGCGGACGTGGGCTTCCTAGCCTGTCTCATGGTGGCAACGACCTCTTGGGACAATCCTGAAGACGCTAGGATCCAGGACTCAATGGCCACACAGTCAGGTTCAGGGCCGCAGAATTCCGATGGAAAAACGGCCCTTGGGACAGTAAGTCTGGTCGGTCTGGGAGTGCCCACGGTTGGCCGACCGTGAGCTGCCACAGATCCGGATACCACGCCCTCCTCGGCCAGTCTGGGGCGACAAGTATGACGCGGCTGCAATCGGATCTGATCTTGCGTAGCACTCTGGGCAAGAGTGCCAGAGGTGGAAACACATAAGGGAGCCGGAACTGCGACCAATCTTGCACTAGGGCGTCTGCCGCCAGCGCTCTTTGATCGCGAGACCGTGCCATGAAGGTTGGGACCTTGTTGTTGTGCCGTGACGCCATTAGGTCGACGTCCGGCACCCCCCAGCGGCGACAGATTTCCTGAAACACGTCTGGGTGAAGGGACCATTCCCCTGCGTCCATGCCCTGGCGACTGAGGAAGTCTGCTTCCCAGTTTTCTACGCCGGGGATGTGAACTGCGGATATGGTGGAGGCTGTGGCTTCCACCCACATCAGAATCCGCCGGACTTCCTGGAAGGCTTGCCGACTGCGTGTCCCCCCTTGGTGGTTGATGTATGCCACCGCTGTGGAGTTGTCCGACTGAATTCGGATCTGCCTTCCTTCCAGCCACTGCTGGAAGGCTAGTAGGGCAAGATACACTGCTCTGATTTCCAGAACATTGATCTGAAGGGTGGACTCCTGCCGAGTCCACGTACCCTGAGCCCTGTGGTGGAGAAAGACTGCTCCCCACCCTGACAGACTCGCGTCTGTCGTGACCACCGCCCAAGACGGTGGTAGGAAGGATCTTCCCTGTGATAATGAGGTGGGAAGAAGCCACCACTGCAGAGAGTCCTTGGCCGTCTGGGAAAGGGAGACTTTCCTGTCCAGGGATGTTGACTTCCCGTCCCATTGGCGGAGAATGTCCCATTGAAGTGGACGCAGATGAAACTGCGCAAACGGAACTGCCTCTATTGCCGCCACCATCTTCCCGAGGAAGTGCATGAGGCGTCTTAAGGAGTGCGACTGACTTTGAAGGAGAGCCTGCACCCCAGTCTGTAGAGACCGCTGCTTGTCCAGCGGAAGCTTCACTATCGCTGAGAGAGTATGAAACTCCATGCCAAGATACGTTAGTGATTGGGTCGGTGACAGATTTGACTTTGGGAAGTTGATGATCCACCCGAACGCCTGGAGAGTCTCCAGTGCAACATTCAGGCTGAGTTGGCATGCCTCTTGAGAGGGTGCCTTGACCAGTAGATCGTCCAAGTAAGGGATCACAGAGTGTCCGTGAGAGTGCAAGACTGCTACCACTGCCGCCATGATCTTGGTGAACACCCGAGGGGCTGTCGCCAGACCAAATGGCAGAGCTACGAACTGAAGATGGTCGTCTCCTATCACGAAGCGTAGAAAGCGTTGGTGCTCTGTAGCAATCGGCACGTGGAGATAAGCATCTTTGATGTCTATTGATGCTAGGAAATCTCCTTGAGACATTGAGGCAATGACTGAGCGGAGGGATTCCATCCGGAACCGCCTGGCGTTCACATGCTTGTTGAGCAGTTTTAGGTCCAGAACAGGACGGAAGGAGCCGTCCTTTTTTGGAACCACAAAGAGATTGGAGTAAAATCCTCGCCCCCGTTCCTGAGGGGGGACAGGGATCACGACTCCTTCTGCTCTTAGAGAGTCCACCGCCTGCCGCATGGCATCTGCTCGGTTGGGGTGTGGGGAGGTTCTGAAGAACCGAAGTGGAGGCCGAGAACTGAACTCGATTCTGTACCCGCGAGACAAAATGTCTGTTACCCACCGGTCTTTGACCTGTGACAGCCAAATGTCGCAAAAGCGGGAGAGCCTGCCACCGACCGAGGATGCGGAGGGAGGAGGCCGAAAGTCATGAGGTAGCCGCTTTGGAAGCGGTTCCTCCATTTGCTTTCCTGGGGCGTGAGTGAGCCCGCCAGGAATCTGAGCTCCCTTGTTCTTTCTGAGTCCTTTTGGACGAGGAGAATTGGGCCTTGCCCGAGCCTCGAAAGGACCGAAACCTCGACTGCCACTTTTTCTGTTGAGGTTTACTTGCTCTGGGCTGTGGTAAGGAAGAGTCCTTACCCTTGGACTGTTTTATGATTTCAGCCAATGGCTCACCAAACAGTCTGTCTCTAGATAATGGCAAGCTGGTTAAGCATTTTTTGGAACCAGCATCTGCTTTCCAGTCCTTTAACCACAAGGCTCTGCGCAAAACCACAGAATTGGCGGACGCCATAGCGGTACGGCTCGTAGATTCTAGGACAGCATTGATAGCATAGGTCGCAAACGCAGACATTTGCGAAGTTAGGGACGCCACTTGCGGCACCGCTGGATGTATGATAGCATCCACCTGTGCTAAACCAGCTGAAATAGCTTGGAGTGCCCACACGGCCGCGAATGCTGGAGCAAACGACGCGCCGATAGCTTCATAGACAGATTTCAACCAAAGGTCCATCTGTCTGTCGTTGGCATCTTTAAGTGAAGCGCCATCCTCTACTGCGACTATGGATCTAGCCGCAAGCTTGGAAATTGGGGGATCCACCTTTGGACACTGGGTCCAGCGTTTGGCCACCTCAGAGGGAAAAGGATAACGGGTATCCTTAGAACGTTTAGAGAAACGCTTGTCTGGATGAGCGTCGTGTTTCTGGATCGATTCTCTGAAGTCAGAGTGGTCCAAAAAAGCACTTAATTTACGCTTGGGATACAGGAAATGGAACTTCTCCTGCTGTGCAGCTGCCTCCTCTGCAGAAGGGGCTGGGGGAGAAATATCCAACAGTCTATTAATTGCCGATATAAGGTCATTAACCATGGCGTCACCATCAGGGGCATCCAGATTGAGAGGGGCCTCAGGATTAGAATCCTGATCACCGTCCTCAGTCTCATCACAGAGAGACTCTTCTCGCTGAGACCCTGAGCAGTGTGATGACGTGGAGGGTCTTTCCCAGCGAGCTCGCTTAGGCTGCCTGGGACTGTCATCTGAGTCAGAGACTTCAGCCTGTGATGCTTGAGACCCCCTTGAAGTACGGATTAGTTCCAACTGAGGGGGACCGGAGAGCATAGACACAGCAGTGTCCATGGTCTGAGTAACTGGCCTGGACTGCAAGGTCTCCAGGATTTTTGACATAGTCACAGACATTTTATCAGCAAAAGCTGCAAAGTCTGTCCCCGTCACCGGGGCAGGGTTCACAGGCGTCTCTGCCTGGGCCACTACCACCATAGGCTCTGGCTGACGGAGTGCCACTGGGACTGAACATTGCATACAATGTGAGTCTTTGGAGCCTGCCGGTAGATCAGCCCCACATGCAGTACAAACAGTGTACACAGCCTGTGACTTGGCACCCTTGCGTTTTGCGGATGACATGTTGCTGCCTCCTCAGAGCAGTACAGGGTGTCCAGCCAAGAAGCGACCTTACAGTGCAACTATATATATATATATGGTACTAAGAAAAAAGTACACTAATATAACACTGAGGCACTAGTGGGGCCAGCACTAAAGTGCAGCTTACCGCCCGCTTAGGAGCGGGTGTGTGGTCGCCGAAATCCCTTTAGTCTGGGTCTCCCAGAGCCTGCTGCCTTTCCCCAGCCAGACCGCATGTGTAATGGCTGCCGGCGTCCTTGTGGAGAGGGGGGGCGGGCCCTGGGCGTATACAGACGAAGAGCGGGAAGCCTGCTTCCCACTGTGCCTAGTGAGAGGGCTGGAGCATGTAAATAGAGCTCCAGCCCTCGGCGCTGCCAATTGAGCAGCGTCTCTCCCCTACCCTTATTGACAGGGTGGGGGCGGGAACGAAGCGGCGCTAGGCCGCAGAAGCCGGGGGCTAAAGTTAGAAGCGCCGCCGCCGTAAAAGCGCGGTCGGCGCAAAGTCCCCGGCGCACCACAAGTCGCAGCTGCGCCGCCGCTCCAGTAGCGGTCGGCGCAGTAGTTCCCAACATGTAACGTCACTCAGCAAAGCTGCAGTGACCTAACCCCAGCGCACAGCGCTACTGTCCCCGGCGCACTATAACGCTCAGCAAGCCTTGAGAGTGTCCGTGCCTGCCGGGGACACAGAGTACCTGAAAGTTGCAGGGCCTTGTCCCTGAACGGCACTCCCGCTCCAAATCCAGCAGGTTCTCTGGGTCTGTGGATGGAGCCCGGCCTCAGGGCTTGGGGGCCGGCAAGATCCCACTTCCACAGAGCCCACCAGGGGATGTGGAAGGAAAACAGCATGTGGTCTCCAGCCTCTGTACCAGCAATAGGTACCTCAACCTTACAAGCACCACCGCGGGTGAGAAGGGAGCATGCTGGGGGCCCCATATGGGCCCTCTTTTCTTCCATCCGATATAGCCAGCAGCTACTGCTGACTACAAACAGTGGAGCTATGCGTGGATGTCTGACCTCCTTCGCACAAAGCAGAAAACTGGTGAGCCAGTGATCCCACTGGGGGTGTATAGCCAGAAGGGGAGGGGCCTTACACTTTTTAGTGTAATTGCTTTGTGTGGCCTCCGGAGGCAGTGCTATACACCCAATCGTCTGGGTCTCCCAATAGAGCGCTGAAGAAAATCTCTTTTATGGAGCCATTCACACATCCAATTTTATTTTATGGCAACAGACTGCTACGAAATTCAGTGCATGTCCTATTCTCATCAGTGTTTGCGGATCAGACTTGACCATTTAAGGTCAAAAACGTATGAAAAATGGAAGACAACCATTTCCCATCTGTTTTCACCTTATTTATTGCTAAGTGTTAATAGCAAAAATAAAACGTTCAGACTTTTTACCTCGTTGTCTAAAAATGGGGAAGAAATATGGTCCATTTATGACAGATGTCCAAACAAAAAACGGATTTTTGTGTACTCACCGTAAAATCGTTTTCTCTTAGCCATCATTGGGGGACACAGGACCATGGGTGTTATGCTGCCTATCCATAGGAGGACACTAAGTAGATGCAAAAGCATAGCTCCTCCTCTACAGTATACACCCCCTGGCCGGGCCAGGCAAGCTCAGTTTTAGTACACAAGCAGTAGGAGAAAAAGCCAGTAAAAACTTACCTCAACAGAGGAACATGAGAAAAAAAAGAGTCATAACCAAATAAGGTACTGAGAGAACCAAGGCCCAACAGGGCAACAGGGTGGGTGCTGTGTCCCCCAATGATGGCTAAGAGAAAACGATTTTACGGTGAGTACACAAAAATCCGTTTTTCTCTGACGCCTCATTGGGGGACACAGGACCATGGGACGTCCTAAAGCAGTCCATGGGTGGGAAACATAAAAGAAGACAACACAACCCAAGGACTAGGAACCAGTCACAGACAACCTGGAGCGCCTACTGAGAGAGGTGCTCTACTGCCGTTTGCAGAATTTTCCTACCCAGATTTGCCTCAGTTGAAACCTGGGTATGGACTCTGTAATGCTTTGAAAACGTATGTAGGCTAGACCAGGTCACAGCCTTACACACCTGTTCCACTGAAGCCTGATGCCGAATGGCCCACGAAGCGCCAACTGCTCGCGTGGAATGAGCCCGCAGCCCACTAGGAATGGGCTTGAGTTGCAAGCGGTAGACTTCCTGGATTGCAGAGCGAATCCAGCGAGCCAGCGTTGCCTTTGAAGCTGCCTGTTCCTTCTTAGGCCCCTCAGGAATGACGAACAAAGAGTCCGTTTTCCTAAAGGGGGCTGTCCTGGCTATGTAATATCTGAGAGCTCTGACGAGGTCTAACGAATGCAGAGACCTTTCCACCCTATGAACCGGGTGTGGACAAAAGGAAGGCAGAACAATGTCCTCGTTCAAATGAAACGGGGTAAGAACCTTTGGAAGGAAATCCGGAAGGGGGCGCAGAACCACCTTGTCCTGGTGAAAGATCAGAAAAGGCTCGCGGCAAGAGAGTGCTGCTAGCTCCGAAACCCGTCTGATGGACGTAATTGCCACCAGGAATGTTACCTTCCAGGACAGAAGAGCAAGGGAGGATTCCTTGAGGGGTTCAAAGGGAGACCCCTGGAGACCGTCCAGAACGAGGTTGAGGTCCCATGGTTCCAGCGGCCATTTGTACGGGGGAACTAGATGGGAAACGCCCTGGAGGAAGGTCTTGACTTGCGGTTTTTGAGCCAGGCGGCATTGGTAGAAGATTGAGAGCGCTGAGACCTGCCCTTTAAGGGAACTGAGAGACAACCCCGCTTGCAAGCCAGACTGTAGAAAGTAGAGAATTCTGGGGATGGCCAGAGGCATAGGCTGGACGTTAGTTTCCCTGCACCATGAAAGGAATATTTTCCACGTACGGTGGTAAATGCGGGATGAAGCAGGCTTTCGGGCGCTGATCATGGTGGCAATAACCGCGGGGGAGAATCCCGCTCTTGCTAATACCCAGGTCTCAATGGCCATGCCGTCAGCTTCAGGGCTCTGGAGTTCTGATGGGAAATGGGCCCTTGGGTCAGCAAGTCTGGGATGTCTGGAAGGCGCCACGGTGCGTCTGTGAGCATTTGTACTAATTCGGCGTACCAGGCGCGCCTGGGCCAGTCCGGTGCTATCAGTATCACCGGAACTCCCTCTGCCTTGATCTTCCTGATTATCCGCGGCAGCAGGGGTAGAGGTGGAAATATGTAAGGCAGGCGGAAGTGGTGCCAGGAGCAGACTAGAGCATCCGCGCCGATGGACTGCGGGTCGCGTGACCTTGCTATGAACGCGGGTACCTTTGCATTCAACCTTGAGGCCATTAGGTCCACGTCTGGTGTGCCCCAGCAAGTGCAGATGTGTAGAAACACATCTGGGTGGAGAGACCATTCTCCGGCGGCCAGGCCTTGGCGACTCAGAAAGTCTGCTGCCCAGTTCTCTACCCCCGGTATGTGTACCGCTGATATCACTAATCCCGATGATTCGGCCCAGCTGAGGATCTTGTGGGCCTCGAGATAAGCTGCCTTACTGCGGGTGCCCCCCTGCCGATTGATATAGGCTACAGCTGTCGCATTGTCCGATTGGACTCCAATCTGACGACCCGCTAACAGAGGGCAGAACGCTCTGAGCGCGAGGGAGATCGCGTGGAGTTCCGGGATGTTTATGGGTAGGAAAGACTCCTGGGGCGTCCAACGTCCTTGAGCAATGTGGTGCCGGTACACTGCTCCCCAGCCTAGGAGGCTGGCGTCCGTGGTCAGGACCAGCCAGTTCACTCGGAGAAAAGATCTCCCCTTCGATAGGGATGAGGACCGAAGCCACCAGCGGAGTGCATACCTGACTGAAGGCGTCAGGTGAAGATGTCTGTCCAGGGTGAAGGGGCTCTTGTCCCAGGCCGCCAGAAGGGCTAGCTGCAGTGGGCGGAGGTTCAGTTGAGCAAAGGGTACTGCTTCCATAGCCGCCACCATCCTGCCAAGCACTTTCATGCTGAATCGAATGGAGCGAGATGGAGGACGTAGTAGGCAGTTTACCGCTCGTTGAAGAGCGATCGCCTTGTCCTGAGGGAGAAGGATCAAGCCCCGACGGGTGTCCAGGGACATGCCAAGGAAGGTGATGGATCGTGATGGGATCGGGGATGATTTGTCCAAATTCACTAGCCACCCTAAGCGGGATAGGGTGTCCACAGTGATCTGTACGCTGGTTGAGCAGTCGCGGAAGGAGGGGGCCTTGATGAGGAAGTCGTCCAAGTAAGGGAGAACGACTACTCCCCTGGCATGAAGGACGCTCATGGTGGCCGCCATGACTTTGGTGAAGACCCTTGGTGCGGTGGCAAGGTCGAAGGGTAGAGCTATGAATTGAAAGTGGGAATCCTGAATTGCGAAGCGGAGGAACTTTTGGTGATCTGGGGCGATGGGTATGTGCAGGTACGCGTCATTGATGTCTATGGAGGCGAGGAATTCCCCTTCGACCATGGATGCAATAATGGACCTTAGGGACTCCATTCTGAATCTCTGTACGTGCACCTGTTTGTTTAGGTGTTTGAGGTCCAGGATGGGTTGAACTGACCCATCCTTTTTGGGGACCACAAAGAGGTTGGAATAAAAACCCCCGAACTTCTCATCGTCTGGGACAGGTATTATCACTCCTGCTGTTTGGAGCGAGTAGATTGCTGAGAAAAAAGCTTTGCGTCGTTTTCGAGTCTTTGGGGGGTTTGAGAGAAAGAACCGACTCGGGGGTCGGGTCCGAAATTCTATGTGGTAACCGGAAGACACAAGGACTCGCACCCATTTGTCGTCTGAGGCGGCAGCCCAGATGTGTTGAAAGAGCCGCAGTCAACCTCCTACAATGAGTGTGTCTTCCGGGGCGCCGAAGGAGTCATGAGGGGGGAAAACGTCGTGGCCGAGTCTCCCTAGTCCTGGACTGTTTCGGTCTAGGCTGCCATGACGAAGTGGGTTTCGGGGAGAGCTGAGAAGGTCGGTCCCTGCGTAGTCCGCGGCTGGTGGCGGGGACAGCACGGGATGACGACCAACCAAATGAGTTCCGAAAGGAGCGGAACGAGGACTGTGGACGTCTGGTGAAGGACGTCCTGGACTTCAGCTGGGGGAGGGAGGTACTCTTTCCTCCCGTGGCGTCAGAAATGAGCTTGTCCAGACGTTCGCCAAACAATCGGTCTGGAAAAAAGGGAAGGCCCGTGAGAGACTTCTTGGAGGCAGAGTCCGCTCGCTATTGTCGGAGCCAGAGAGCTCTACGGATGGCTATGGTATTTGAGGCGGCAAACGCTGCGCAGGTAGCAGCGTCCATGGAGGCCTGTCTGACGTACTCCGCCGCAGTGGCAATTTGAGCTGTTACCTCTGTGAAGGTATGAGTGAACTGGGATTCCTCAAGCGAAGTGGTAAGGGATTCTGCCCAGACCAAGATCGCCTTTTCGACCCACACAGAGGCAAAGGAGGACGAGAGGGAGGAACCCGCAGCCTCAAAAGCAGAGCGGATGAGGTGCTCCACCTGTCTGTCTGTCAGGTCCTTGATGGAGGAACCATCGGGTAAAGACAGGAGCGTCTTTGTGGTAAGGCGGGAGACCGGGGGGTCGACCGAGGGCGGATCGGCCCAGCCCTTAGGGGCAGGTGAGGCAAAAGGGTACCGGGACTCCATGAGTTTTCGGTTACCGAAGCGCCTGTCAGGCTTCTCCCTTTGCTTTGTGAGGATATCCTGAAACTCTGGGTGATCAGCGAAAACCTTTTGGGGTTTCCTTGCCCTCTTAAAGGAGACCGCATGGTCAGTGGTAGTGGATGGGGGATCCTCCACATGCAGAGTTTGGTTGATTGCTGTTATAAGGGAGTCTATTGCAGTTTGATCATCTGGGGAGGCTGAAACCAAGGAATCCTCCTGGTACAAACAGCATTCTCCCTCCTCCAGCTCTTCAGACGCCGTGGAGCGTGTGGGAGAGCCTGCCCTGTGTGCTCCCGAGGGAGAGCCCGCTGGAGACACCCGGCCGTGTGCTCTTTTCCTGATCACTGCAACCGGTGAAGCATGTGCCCGGATTACCTCAGAAGGATCCTCCATAGGGGTATCCTCAGGCTGCGTTCCGTCCAGGGACCCAGAAGGGTGTGGAGGACGACATTGCATAGCCAGAACCAGGTTCTGTGACAGTTTTTCCATGGATTGGGACAGAAACTGTGCCCATTCCGGTGGGCTGGGGGCCCTAGGCTCTGGGCTGCCGGTTGCGGCGGTGGTGGCAGGGGGGTCTTGGGGGGCTATAGGGGCACAGGACTCACAGAGAGAAGAGGTGTGTTTACGTGGTAGCTCAGCGTGGCAGGCAGTGCAGGCTGAATAATAGACTATGTGGGCCTTAGCACTCTTAGTGCCCTTAGATTTCTGCATGTTCCTAATAGGAGTATGCCAGGAGGGGGAGCAATGCTCAGAAGAGCTACAATTGAAGCAAGCACCTCACCAAAATCAGCCGATGGCCCTGTCCTCAGGAAGGATTAAGCTCTATGGAGATCTCGCACGCTTTCCTGGGGAGGCGGGGCTTATCGCTAAAAGAGCGGGAAGATGAAGTCAGTGTGCCCCCCCCCCGCTGTGGGTAGTAAAAAAACGGCGGGAAGGGAGCTTCTGATAGTTTTCCTCCCTCTCCCTCCAGTCAGCACACAGCTTGTCACTGGTGGTTATCAGCCGTCTTTTCTGCTAAAGCAAATAAACAGAGCAAATAAACAGCGTGAGTCCCTGAGCCCTCCCCCTCCCGCTGGGAAATTATCTGCAGGACTTTCTGCAAACAGGAGTGACTTCCCCCTCCTCCAGCCAGCAAGCTAGAGAAAAGTTAACACTGTGTGTGCAGGATCCTTGTAAATGTCCTGGGCTTCCCTGCAGCGTCTTTTCTCCCTTTGTCTGGGAAACCAGTCAGGGAGGATCTCACCTTAAAACACTGCTTCCGTCCAGGCAGTGAAAATAGCAGAGTCAGCTTGCTGTGTCCGGTTACGCCGCTGTCATATTCAACTCAGAGCCTGCAAAGAGGGGCTGAGGAATTGGTGCCATATTCAACTCAGAGCCTGCAAGGAGGGGCTGAGGAATTGGGCTATAGGGGCACAGGCCTCTACCCTGGGCTTTGGAAAATCGGTGTCTGTGGAAGCCATCGTCCAGCCCAGGATCCAGCGTCGCAGGAGGGGGTACGTGGAGGCGACACTCCACGTTCCTGCCCGTTGATGGTAGTGGGAGATCGGTTCCAAAAGGAAACCGTCGCCCTCAAAAAATAACAAACCTTGAAAGGAAGTGCCTCCTACAGACACTAAGCTAAAACTGGGCTTGCCTGGCCCGGCCAGGGGGTGTATACTGCAGAGGAAGAGCTATGCTTTTGCATCTACTTAGTCTCCTCCTATGGATAGGCAGCATAACACCCATGGTCCTGTGTCCCCCAATGAGGCGTCAGAGAAAAGGACTGGATCGTTTCACATGAGCGCCACGATCCTATGGCGGTGACCTCTGTCTTGTCTCACACAGGGTCACACGTGCCTTATATACATTTGTTTGGATGCACAGAGATTTCTGGCACTTCTTGGTGGGTCCTTCTACACCCTGACTTGAGATCTGATGTTGTCTTCCTACAGGTTGGATTTTTTGGGTTTGGTAAAGTAGGTGGTTCCAGAGGTGTCTGAAATCCACTCATCTCATGGGAAAATTGGCCAACATAATTATGAAAGAAAATATATTTTGAATCCAGTTAATTATTTTCTATGCTGGCCGTGTATGGAGACAACATATGTGTCCACCCATTGGTGACTATTATAGGATGGGAGAATACATTGGCTCCAGTAATACGCAGACTGACCTCGACAGCGGTGGACATTTTCTCATCATCCATATGTTGTCGTAGGGATTCCTGTTGATTGATCTTCAGTTGAAGGGTGCGATTATTCTGGGTGAGTGAAATTTCTTTGTCATGAAGGGCTTTAATTTCCAACTGCAATTCCTCAAAATTCTGGTCCAAAATTTTCCTAGACGGAAAAAAGGCAATCAAAATGTTAAAAACTACAAACAAAATCCTCATACTCATGTAATGGCTCACCTTTCTGGCCTCTCGCCCAATCTCCATCATCACCCGTCTGGTTCTTGTTGTATTTTGGATCATCATTGGATGCCCTAAAATACCCGGGGGCCCCTTTTGCTAGGCCGGGGGTTTCCCGGGTTTGACCAGCCCGCCAGGGTTTTGAGCAGACGTCTCACAAATGTTACAGCCAACCCCAAGACGTCATGAAGTGGGCCGCATCATTACCGTGCGCATGCGCAGAACCTTCTTTGGCCTAATAAACTCGGAAGCCCCAATCTAGTGTGAGAGGTCCAGTTGATTACAGAGCGTCCAGCAATGATCCGAAGGAGCGGAGAAAAGGTAGTGAGGAGCGGAGAGGTGACCATAGGATGTCTTTACTTTTTACATATTACTATTATTATGCGGTGGGTTCAGTAGAGACCCCAGATCATGATAAGAGACATTCAATTTGCAAAGAATACGTTTTATACAAATTGAATTAACAGGGAAAATTCACATTAACAGTTGAATTGGAATTTTGTCTGATCCCTCATCTCTAACCATTACCGGTCTCATCAGTATCATTTATTTCATGGGTAGCGATACCTATAGGCTGTGTTCACACGCAGAGGTCATATTGCGGCTGTTAACCATAGCAGCCCTGTGCCACTACCGTATTTCCACATGCAAAACCAAGGGGCCGATGTGATTGATGGCACAGTCTTGCATATGAAATAGCTAATCCCTGCAAGCTTATGTGATTGTGTGGAAACACCACAGCAGTACAGGGTGTCTGCGGTTAGCCGCTGCAGTGTGACGGCTACATGTGAACACTGCTGTAGAATGTGTTACCTTTTCAGATGTTCATCTTGTAATTGCGCCTTTGCTTTGGCTTCACTGTCTCTTGTTTTTTTCAGTTCTTCCTCGAGGTGGCGCCGTTCTGCATTCTGGGTCTCTAGTAGTAATACCTGGTGCTGAGCGGCCCGCAGTTGTTGCTCTACTACTAATACCTATAATATGTGAAAGAAAATGAAAAAAAGAGAATTTTGTTACTTACCGTAAATTCTTTTTCTTATAGTTCCATATTGGGAGACCCAGACCATGGGTGTTTAGCTTCTGCCTCCGGAGGACACACAAAGTACTACACTTAAAAGTGTAGCTCCTCCCTCTGAGCTTATACACCCCCTGGTAGCCAGTCCTAGCCAGTTTAGTGCAAAAGCTGAAGGAGAATAGCCACCCACAAGTAGAACCGAGTAAGAACCGGAACAACCAGAGATTCTGTCCACGACAACAGCCGGTGATAACACACGGAACAAGAAAATTGCCAACAGGCAACAGGGAGGGAGCTGGGTCTCCCAATATGGAACTATAAGAAAAAGAATTTACGGTAAGTAACAAAATTCTCTTTTTCTTTATCGTTCCTTTGGGAGACCCAGACCATGGGACGTTCCAAAGCTGTCCCTGGGTGGGAATAAACAGAAAAAACTAAGAAGTAGGCGGAGCCTAACTTCACAAGTGGGCGACAGCCGCCTGAAGGATGGGTCTGCCCAAGCTCGCATCTGCCGAAGCATGAGCATGCACTTGGTAGTGCTTCGAAAAGGTATGCAGGCTAGTCCAAGTGGCAGCCTGACAGACTTGTTGAGCCGTAGCCTGGTGCCTAAAAGCCCAAGAGGCACCGACAGCTCTGGTCGAGTGTGCTTTGATCCCCGGCGGGGGAGGCACCTGAGTACTCTGGTAGGCGTCCGAAATGGTCGATCTAATCCAACGGGCCAAGGTCGGCTTAGAAGCAGATAGACCCTTGCGCCGCCCTCTGGTTAGCACAAAAAGAGAGGTGCACCGCCTAAGCGCAGCGGTGCGAGACACATAAATCCAGAGAGCACGCACCAGATCTAGAGTATGCAGCGCTTTCTCAAAGCGATGAACAGGGGCCGGACAGAAGGAAGGCAATGAAATATCCTGGTTAAGGTGGAAGGGAGAGACCACCTTAGGAAGAAAGTCCGGGGTCGGACGGAGAACTACCTTGTCTTGGTGAAAAACCAAAAAAGGTGACTCCGAGGAGAGCGCAGCCAAATCAGAGACTCTCCTGAGAGAAGTTATGGCAACTAGAAAGGCCACCTTCTGAGAAAGACGATACAAAGAAACCTCCCTAAGGGGCTCGAAAGGGGGTTTCTGCAATACCATGAGGACCAAGTTAAGGTCCCAGGGATCCAAGGGCCGCCGATAAGGCGGAATGATGTGAGACGCACCTTGCATGAAGGTGCGGACCTGAGCCAGCCGGGCGAGACGCCGCTGGAACAGCACTGATAGAGCTGAGACTTGTCCCTTGAGAGAGTTGAGGGACAGTCCTAGCTGCAGACCGGACTGTAAAAAAAAAAGACAGAAGGGTCGGCAACGAGAATGGCCAAGGAGAATGGCCGGAAGAGCGACACCAGGACAGGAAAATTTTCCAAGTCCTGTGATAGATCTTGACGGAGGAAGACTTACGGGCCCGAGTCATAGTGGAGATGACTTCAGGAGGAATACCAGAAGCCGTCAAAATCCAGGACTCAAGAGCCACGCCGTCAATTTGAGTGCCGCAGAGTTCGGGCGGAAAAACGGACCTTGCGAGAGCAGGTCCGGATGGTCCGGAAGATGCCACGGCATCTCCACGGACAGTTGGAGCAGGTCTGGATACCAAGCTCGCCTGGGCCAGTCCGGTGCAATGAGGATGACTCGACGACCCTCCATTCTGATCTTGCGCAGGACTCTGGGCAAGAGAGCTAGAGGGGGAAACACGTAGGACAGACGAAACTGGGACCAGTCTTGAACCAGAGCGTCCGCGGCGAAGGCCTGAGGATCGTGGGAGCGAGCCACATAAACCGGAACCTTGTTGTTGTGACGGGATGCCATTAGGTCCACGTCCGGAGTGCCCCACTTGCGGCAGATTGACTGAAACACTGCCGGGTGCAGGGACCACTCGCCACCGTCCACGGATTGACGGCTGAGATAATCTGCCTCCCAGTTTTCTACGCCAGGGATGTGGACTGCGGATATGGTGGACTTGGAGTCCTCCGCCCATTGAAGAATGCGTTGGACCTCCAACATTGCCAGGCGGCTTCGTGTCCCGCCTTGGTGATTGATGTAGGCAACCGCTGTTGCGTTGTCTGACTGGACTCGAATGTGCCTGCCCGCCAACAGGTGGTGAAAGGCTAGGAGAGCTAGAAGCACAGCTCTGGTTTCCAGCACATTGATTGAAAGGGCTGACTCGGACGGAGTCCAAGTGCCCTGTGCTCTGTGGTGGAGATGTACCGCTCCCCAGCCGGATAGGCTGGGATCCGTGGTGAGAATCACCCAGGACGGAGTCAGGAAGGAGCGCCCTTGGGACAGGGAGAGGGGTCGAAGCCACCACTGAAGAGAGCTCCTGGTCCGTGGCGACAGAGCCACTAACCTCTGTAAGGAGGAAGGCCGCTTGTCCCAACAGCGGAGAATGTCCAGCTGCAGAGGACGCAGATGGAACTGGGCAAAGGGAACCGCCTCCATGGAGGCCACCATTTGACCCAGCACCTGCATCAGGCGCCTGAGGGAATAACGGCGGGGCCTCAGGAGAGAGCGCTGTTTGATTAAGGGCAACTTCACAAGTGCCGGCAAAGTCTCGAACTGCATCCCTAGGTACGTGAGACTCTGGGTCGGAGTCAGAGTGGATTTGGGAAGATTGACAATCCACCCGAATTTGGCTAGGGTGGCGAGAGTGAGCGAAACACTCCGCTGACAGTCTGCGCTGGATGGACCCTTGACCAGAAGGTCGTCCAGATAAGGAAGCACTGCTAACCCCTGGAGATGCAGGACCGCAATCACTGCCGCCATGACCTTGGTGAATACCCGAGGGGCCGTGGCTAACCCGAAGGGGAGAGCCACGAATTGGAAATGATCCTCTCCTATCGCAAAACGTAACCAACGCTGATGTGACACTGCGATTGGCACATGTAGATAGGCATCTCTGATGTCGATGGACGCCAGGAAATCCCCTTGGGTCATAGAGGTAGAAGAAAAGACCGGGTTTATGCCGCGCTGAAAACCACTGATGCGTGTAAATTAAAAGATTTCCTTTTTATTGGATAGTTCCTACGCGTTTCAGAGACATCCGTCTCCTTCCTCAGGAAAAGAAATCATATTACAGCAAGGCCGCTTGGACCTATATATAAGGAGCAAACAGCCATGTATGCATTAAGGACTGCCTGTATGACTCAGAGCTGATGACTCAGAGCCACATGGTAAAAAAAAAAAAAAAAAAAGGGGGAGATGGAACGATCGGGAATAACAGAAAAAAGTGTCTGATAGAGCATGATCCCAAGAAACATGGATAATTCCAACAAAGGGAGTACTGAAGAAATAAAAAATAAATAAATAAATGAATGAATAAAGACATGAAAACACTTGTTCCTCGTGTTATTTAATAAAGTCAGGGGGGGAAGAAATGTGAGGGATGTGTTCAAGATGGTGTGCGAACCTATGAAGTATAGGTGAATTTATTAGTGTTTAGTCCTCTACTCTACATGGGGATACAGAGATTTAGAGTGAAAAATCAAAACAATGTGTAAAAAAGTATATATATATATATTGAACTATATATGGGGATACAGCGATCGTGAGTGAATATCCAGAGGGACGTGAAAAAAATCTTTTTAAATTTATTTATTTATAAATAAAACTATAAAGAATGAGGAACTGCAAGGGCACTGCGATTGAAAATTATTTTGATTAAAAATGTTTATAATGTCCGACAATGACAAAAAGAGCGGGCTCAGTGAGGAAACCACTAAAAAAGAGGGGGTTGGGGACATTTATATAAAAATGACGTCCAGGGATTTTTACTTTCTAATGCTTAGTATGCATTCTATTTTTGAAAAGGAGACATGCTCCGGTAATAAGTGAGTGAGTGGAAAAAAAAAAAAAAAAAAAAAAAAAACTAGGGCACTTGCACAATAGAGGTGATACAAGTTCAAGGAAACGAGGGGTGACACCAGAGTTCACTACAGTGCAAGCCAGATACAATGCGCTTGCGCTAGACAAGCAGACAGGGAGGTTTTGTCAATCTAGCGGCAATGAGTGCAAAGAGTGCAGAGAGACAGCAAAAAAAAAAAAAAAAGTTTACCAACTGCATGTAGCAGTCATTTGCATGAAGAGTAAGAGTATTAACGAGAGATGGAGGAACATAGGGGACTAATACAGAAACGCAATAGAAATAAATAATAAATGGTAAAACAATAAGACTATACTTATTGTAGATATATATAGGACAGTGTCAATATAAAAGTACATACAATAAAACAGAATAAATGGGTAAAAAGTTTGTTAGCACTAGATATAAAAACAACGGCCAAGCCACTATATAAAACCAGATAAAAGGGTACTTCATAACTGATAGGGGATAAAAACGAATTAATAAAACAAGTCAGTGACCTCATTTAGACCAAAGGGTTTTAATGTATTTAGTTTGTTGATCCAAAAGGTCTCCTTTCTGCTCAGGGTTTCCATTCTATTGGGGGCATTTGGGGCTATCTGCTCTATTGGTGTAATATTAAAAACCATCCCCTTATTGTGTTTCAGAGCGCAATGCTTAGAGAGTCCGTGGAGCATAAAGCCTATCTTCACATTGTGCCTATGTGAATTTAGCCTATTGTGGAGGGCCTGACTCGTCCTTCCTACATATTGTTTTCCGCACACACAGTCTACTAAATATATAACAAAGTCCGACTGGCATGTTAAACGACTTCTGATGGGGAAATTTTCTGAGCCCCCCTGAGAGCAGAAAGTGGTCCTTTTGTGGCAAATACTTTTACAACAGAGACAATTTTTGAGACCGCATCTATAGGAGCCAATTATGGTAGCTATTTTTTTCATCAGCAGAGGTGCTTTTAACCTGCTGGGAGCTATAATATTCTTGATGGTCGGCGCCCTTCTAAAAGTAACCCCTGGGCGAGCAGGTAACATATTTCTAAGAATGGGGTCACTTAGTAATATCCCCCAGTGTCTGGAAAAAATATTTCTAATGGTTACATTGTCACTGCTGTAAGTAGTGATGAAGTTAGCAGAAAAATCGCCCTTTCCAGCAGCATTAAAAATCCCTCTTGTACCCGAGATAGATGCGGTCTTTTTGGGTTTCAGCATGTCTGTTTGTTTCAATTTGGCTGTTTCTAGGTAAGCTTTTTTCATCAAAGACCTGGGGAAGTCCTTCTCAATGAAGCGATCCCTCAAAATCCCAACCTGTTCTTTAAAATCAGCATCTAAGGTACAATTCCTTCTAATCCGTTTATACTGATTTATGGGGATGTTGTGCAACCACTTAGCATAGTGTTCACTGTGATTGTGAATGTAACTGTTCGCATCTACTTTCTTAAAGAAAGTTTTTGTAAGAATTTTGTGGTCTTGATGAAATATGGTGAGGTCCAGGAAGTGTGTCTCCTTTTCATGCACAGTGGGGGCAAATTGCAAGCCCCAATCATTATTATTTAGGGTGCTGAGGAAGGATTCTAAATTATTATGTTTACTGTCCCAGATGATGAACAGATCATCTATAAATCTTTTGTAGACTATGATGCTGCTATCAAAAATCCCATTTTCGATGTGTAATAATTCAAAGACCCCCATAAATAAATTTGCGTATGAACAAGCTGCTTTCGAGCCCATGGCTGTGCCAAGGCACTGGTGATACAGTTTGCCATCAAAAGTGAAAAAATTATTATTGAGAATGAAGCTCATTCCCTCCACTAAAAAATCTTTTTGGGGTTGTGGGATTCTGCTGTCGTTCTCAAGAAAATATGAGAAACAAAAAAGTCCTAGGTGATGGTGAATATTAGAATACAGGGATGCTACATCAATAGTAAGAAATGTGTAGGAATCCTTCCATGGTATATCCTTTATAAGGTCAATGAGATGGGCTGAATCCCTAAGGTGGCTATTTAAACTAGAGACATGTGGTTGCATGATTTGGTCAATATAATTTGCTAAATTAGCCGTCAGGGAATCTATACCAGATATTATGGGCCTCCCCGGGGGATTTACCAGACTTTTATGGATTTTGGGAAGGTGGTAGAAAAATGCCATACTGGGGTCCTTTACTTGTAGAAATCTCTTTTCAGATGAGTTTAAAATATTTAGATCCACTGCTTTTTGTATCAAGATCTTATAGGCTGAAATAGCTGATTCATAGCAATTTTTATCTACTGTCTCATAGTACAAGGGATCAGATAATATTCTGGACGCCTCTTTAAGGTAATCAGTTCTATTTTGGATTACAATCCCCCCCCCTTTGTCAGCCGCCCGTATGACTATATCAGGATTTTTCTTGAGATCATTCAGGGCTGTTCTTTCAGCATTTGAGAGGTTATATTTGAGTTTCCTTCTACTGTTCGTTACCTCCTTTAGATCTGCTAATATTAAATCGCTGAAGGTTTTGATAAAATGCCCCTTACTTTCTGTGGGATAAAATCTGGATTTTGGTTTAACCATAGTGTGACAAAAGGGGTCTGGTTCTTCTATAGGGGCGGGGGTAGCATCCCCTTTCAATAAAAAGTGCCTCTTTAGGGTGAGCTTTCTTATATAGCTCTGTACGTCCAGAAATATATCAAAATCCTTGGATTTATAGGATGGACAAAATGAAAGACCTTTATTAAGTACCCTTAATTCTCCTTCGTTTAAAACATAATCCGAAAAGTTAAAAATATTAGTGGTGGACCTATTGATACCAGATTCATTGGTTAGGCAACCCTTTTTTACCTTAGATGCTGATTTTAAAGAACAGGTTGGGATTTTGAGGGATCGCTTCATTGAGAAGGACTTCCCCAGGTCTTTGATGAAAAAAGCTTACCTAGAAACAGCCAAATTGAAACAAACAGACATGCTGAAACCCAAAAAGACCGCATCTATCTCGGGTACAAGAGGGATTTTTAATGCTGCTGGAAAGGGCGATTTTTCTGCTAACTTCATCACTACTTACAGCAGTGACAATGTAACCATTAGAAATATTTTTTCCAGACACTGGGGGATATTACTAAGTGACCCCATTCTTAGAAATATGTTACCTGCTCGCCCAGGGGTTACTTTTAGAAGGGCGCCGACCATCAAGAATATTATAGCTCCCAGCAGGTTAAAAGCACCTCTGCTGATGAAAAAAATAGCTACCATAATTGGCTCCTATAGATGCGGTCTCAAAAATTGTCTCTGTTGTAAAAGTATTTGCCACAAAGAAGGGAATTTTGTTTACTTACCGTAAATTCCTTTTCTTCTAGCTCCAATTGGGAGACCCAGACAATTGGGTGTATAGCTATTGCCTCTGGAGGCCACACAAAGTATTACACTTAAAAGTGTAAGGCCCCTCCCCTTCTGGCTATACACCCCCAGTGGGATCACTGGCTCACCAGTTTTAGTGCCAAAGCAAGAAGGAGGAAAGCCAATAACTGGTTTAAAGACCAATTCAATCCGAGGAAACATCGGAGAACTGAACCATACCACATGGACAACATGTGTACCCGAAAAAACAGAAAAACCCCGAAAAAACAGGGCGGGTGCTGGGTCTCCCAATTGGAGCTAGAAGAAAAGGAATTTACGGTAAGTAAACAAAATTCCCTTCTTCTTTTTCGCTCCTAATTGGGAGACCCAGACAATTGGGACGTCCAAAAGCAGTCCCTGGGTGGGTAAAAGAATACCTCGTGATAGGGCCGTGAAACAGCCCTTTCCTACAGGTGGGCAATCGCCGCCTGAAGGACTTATCTACCTAGGCTGGCGTCTGCCGAAGCGTAGGTATGCACTTGAAAATGCTGGGTAAAAGTATGCAGACTCAATCATGTAGGTGCCTTGACACACCTGCTGAGCCGCAGCCTGGTGCAGTAATGCCCAGGATGCACCCACGGCTCTGGTAGAATGGGCCTTCAGCCTTGAGAGAACCAGAAGCCCAGTAGAACTGTAGGTTTCAAGAATTGGTTCCTCGATCCCCCGAGCCAGGGTGGATTCAGAAGCTTGCGACTGTTTACGCCGACCAGCGACAAGGACAAAGAGTGCATCCGGGTGGCGCAGGAGCGCCATGCGGGAAGTAGAACCTGAGTGCTCTCACCAGAACCAACAGATGCAAATCTTTCTGAAATTGATGGACTGGACGAGGACACAAAGAAGGTGAGGTGATATCCTCATTGATATGAAAGTGGGATACCACCTTAGGGAGAAATTCCGGAATCGGACGCAGAACCACCCTGTCCTGGTGAAGGACCAGGAAGGGAGATTTGTATGAGAGCGTTGCTAGCTCGGAAACTCTCCTAAGAGACGAGACCGTTACTAGAAGGCCACTTCCCGAGAAAAGCGGGAAGGGAGACCTCTTTCAAAGGCTCGAAAGGCGGCATCTGGAGAGCAATTAGAACCTTGTTCAGATCCCAGGGCTCTAACGGTCGCCTGTACGGAGTGCTGAGAAGACAAACTCCCCGTAGGAACGTGCGTACCTGAGGAAGTCGTTTCTGAAAAAATACAGATAGCGCTGAGACTTGTCCCTAAAGGGAACTGAGCGACAACCCTTTTTCCAACCTAGATTGCAGGAAGGAAGGAAACATAGACGATGCAACCGGCCAGGGAGAAACACCCTGCGCCGAGCACCGAGATAAGAATATCTTCCACGTCCTGTGGTCAATCTTGGCGGACGTTGGTATGCTAGCCTGTCTCATGGTGGCAACCACGTCCTGAGGTAATCCTGACGACACTAGGTTCCAGGACTCAAAGCCACACCATCAGGTTGAGGGCCGTAGAATTCAAATGGAAGAATGGCCCTTGAGACAGCCAGTCTGATTGGTCTGGTAGTGCCCCCGGTTAGCCTACCGTGAGGCACCACAGAACCGGGAACCACAACATCCTCGGCCAATCTGTAGCGACGAGGATGGCGCGGCCGCAGTCGGTCCTGATCTAACGCAGCCCTCTGGGCAACAATGCCAGAGGTGGCACATAAGGTAGCTGGAACTGCGACCAATGCTGAACTAAGGCGTCTGCCGCCAGAGCTCGATGATTGTGAAACCGTGCCATGAAGCTGGCACATTGTTGTTGTGCCGTGACGCCATTAGATCGACGTCCGGCCTCTGTCAGCGGCGCCAGATCTCCTGAAACCCGTCCGGGTGAAGAGACCATACCCTTTCGGCCACACCCCGGCGACTTAGGAAGTCAGCTTCCTAGTTTTCCACGCCTGGGATGTGAACTGTGGATATGGTGGATGCCGTGTCTTCCACCCACATCAGAACCTGCCGGACTTTCTGGAAGGCTTGCCGGTTGCGCATTCTTCCTTGGTGGTTGATGTATGCCACCACTGTGGAGTTGTCCGACTGAAGTCGGATTTGCTTGCTTTCCAGCTGCTGTTGGAAGGTTTGTAGGGCAAGATACACTGCTCTGTGTTCAAGAACATTGATCTGAAGGGTGGACTCTTGCTGAGTCCCCGTACCCTGAGCGCTGTGGTGGAGAAAACCTGCTCCCCACCCTGATAGACTCGCGTCTGTCGTAACTATCGCCCAGGATGGGGATAGGAAGGACCTTCTTTTTGACCATGAGGTGGGAAGAAGCCACCACCGTAGAGATTCCTTGGCCGCCTGAGAAAGAAAGACGACTCTGTTGAGGGAGGTCGACTCCCCGTCCCATTGGCGGAGAATGTCACATTGTAGTGGACGCAGATGAAACTGCGCGAAAAGAACTGCCTCCATTGCTACCATCTTACGTAGGAAGTGCATGAGGCGTCTCAATGTGTGCGACTGGTTCTTAAAGAAGAGATTGCAGCCCGTAGTGAAGGCTGTTTGTCTAGCGGAAGCTTCACTATCGCTGAGAGAGTATGAAACTCCATGCCTAGATATGTTAGCGATAGGGTCGGGGTCGGATCTGACTTTAAAAAGTTGATGATCCACCCAAAACTCTAGAGAGTCTCCAGCGCAACGTTCGGGCAGTGTCGGCATGTTTCCTAAGAGAGTGCCTTGACAAGTAGATCGTCTAAATATGGGATCACAGAGTGACCCTGAGAGTGCAGGACTGTGACTACTGCTGCCCTGACCTTGGCGAAGACCAGTGGGACTGTCGCTAGCCGGAAGGTAGAGCTACGAACAGAAGGTGTTCGTCTCCTATAACAAAGCGTAGAGACGCTAGTGCTCTGGATCAATCGGCACGTGCGGATAAGCATCCTTGATGCCTAATGATGCTAGGAAATCTCCTTGGGACATTGAGGCGATGACATGGCGGAGGGATTCCATCCGGAACCGCCTGGTGTCCACGAGCTTGCTGAGCAGTTTTAGATCCAGAACGGGACGGAACGGCCCGTTCTTATAGGCACCGCAAATAATTTGGGGTAAAAACCGTGACCTTGTTCCTGAAGAGGAACGGGGGTCATCACTCTTTCTGCCTATAGAGTGCACCCTGTTTGCAGAAGAGCAGCGGCTCGGCCGGGAGGTGGAGAAGTTCTGAAGAATCGAGTTGGAGGACGAGAAGTGAGCTCTATCCTGTACCCGTGAGACAGAATGTCTCACACCCAACGGTCATTGACCAATGGCAGCTAAATATCGCCAAGGCGGGAGAGCCTGCTACCGACCGAGGATGCGGAGAGAGGAGGCCGCAAGTCATGAGGAAGCCGCCTTGGAAGCGGGTTTTCAGACTGTCTCTTTTTTGGGGCGTGACTGAGCCCGCCAAGAATCTGAGCTCCTCTGATCCTTTTGAGTTCACATTGGACGAGGAAAAATGGGACCTGCCCGAGCCTCGAAAAGACCGAAACCCCGACTGCCTCCTGCTCTGTTGGGGTTTGTTGTGTCCGGGCTGAGGAAAGGATGAATCCTTACCCCTGGACTGTTTAATGGTTACATCCAAACGCTCACCAAACAGTCGGTCAGCAGAAAAAGGCAACTGGTTAAGCACCCTTTTTTGGAAGCAGAGTCTGCCTTCCATTCACTTAACGAGCAGACCAGGCTCTGCTTAAAAACACGGAGCAGCGGAGGCTACTGCCGTACGGTTCGCAGAGTCTAGGGCAACCTGAATCGCGTAAGAAACAAATGCAGACATTTGAGAGGTTAAGGATGCCACCTGCGGCACAGATGTACGTGTAACCGTGTCAATCTGTGTAAGACAAGCTGAAATAGCTTGGAGTGCCCCAAAGGTGAGAATGCTGGAGCCAACGGTGCGCCGACAGTCTCATAGATGGATTTAGACCAGAGATCCATCTGTCTGTCAGTGGCATCTTTAAGTGCAGCTCCATCTCACACTGCAACTATGGATCTAGCTACAAGCCTGGAGATTGGAGGATGCCGCTTGGGACACTGGGTCCAGTCCTTGACCACGTCAGGGGGCAGGGATAACGTGTATCCTAAGCCGTTTGGAGAAGCGCATATCTGGATAAGTGTGGTGTTCCTGGACTGCCTCTCTGAAGGTAGAGTGGTCCAGAAAAAAAAAAAAAAAAAAACGTGAAGCTGACTCCTCCACTGGAGGAGCTGGGTGAGAAATAACCAACATTCTATTGATGGACGCTATAAGATTATTCACTATGGCGTCACCATTAGCTGTATCCAGATTGAGAGCGGTCTCAGGATCAGAATCCTGAGCCGCTACTTCCGCCTCATTACACAGAGAGTCCTTCTGCTAGGACCCTGATGAAACCGAGGGCCGCTCATAGTGAGCCCGCTTAGGCTGTCTGGGACTGACGTCTGTGCAGAGCCGTGACTCTGGGATGCGTGTGACATTCCCGGAGCTGTTAGTTGTTCACACTGAGGGGGGCCATGGATCAATGATTCAACAGTGCCCATGTTGTGAGAGACATGTCCGGACTGCTAGGCTTCTAGTATCATAGCCATAGTCTCAGAAAATCTGTCAGTAAATACTGCAGACACCGTCCTCATCCTCTGGCCATTAGCAGAGACTCCGGCTGTGTTGGATACAATGGGGGTCTATGTAACCTGCCGGCCGTATAGCCGTACATGCTGTACCGGCTGCATAGAAAAACATGTGGTTCTGCACCTTTGTTTTACACAGAGAATATGCTGATAACTCCTCCGCACAATCCAGGAGGGTATATACAACGTGCGACCAAACAGTGCAATGTATATAGTACAAGCATATCTATAAGTGCACTTCTGCACTAGTGGGGTTAGCACCCCAGGTGCTGCTTAACGCCTGTTGCAGCGATTGTGTAACTATCAGAATGCCAGGGTCTTCCACACTTGTCTCTGTATCGTACAGAAACTGACACTAATGGCTGCCGGCGTCCTGTGTAGACAAGGAAGCCGTGGGCGTGCCTGAGAAAGTGCGGGAATCCGGTTTCACAGTGCACACAGTGAGAGGGGTGGAGTATGCAAAACATACTCCAGCTCTCAGCGCTGCTGTGCTATGCAGCGTCACGCCCCTACCCTGACTGTCAGGCCTGTGGGCGGTAACGAAGGGAGACTAGGCCCAGAAGCCGGGGACTCGAGTTAATAAGCGCGGCCGGCATATCAGTGCTGGCCGGCGCGGAAGTCCCCGGCGCACCACAAATCCCAGCGGCGCCTTAAATAAAAACGGCAGCGGCGGTTAGCGCGGTAGTCACCCAATACACTAACACACCCAGCAACGCTGTGGTGTGCGATGGCACTAGTGCGGACAGCGCCGCTGTCCCTGGCGCACTAACACACCCAGCAGTGCTGCCGTGTGTCTGCGCGGTCCCCACAGGGACACCGAGTACCTCCATGTAGCAGGGCCATGTCCCTGAAGATACTCCGCTCCATGTCCAGCAGATACCAGGGGCTGTGGATGGAGCACGGTCTCTGTGCCTGGAGACCGATAGAATCCCACTTCACCCAGAGCCCTGTAAAAAGGGATGGGGAAGGAAGCAGCATGTGGGCTCCAGCCTCCGTACCCGCAATGGGTACCTCAACCTTAACAAACACCTCCGACATGAAGTGGGGTGAGAAGGGAGCATGCTGGGAGCCCTGTATGGGCCCTCTTTTCTTCCATCCGACATAGTCAGCAGCTGCTGCTGACTAAACAGTGGAGCTATGCGTGGATGTGTTGCCTCCTTCGCACACAAAGCTAAAACTGGTGAGCCAGTGATCCCACTGGGGGTGTATAGCCAGAAGGGGAGGGGCCTTACACTTTTAAGTGTAATACTTTGTGTGGCCTCCAGAGGCAATAGCTATACACCCAATTGTCTGGGTCTCCCAATTAGGAGCGAAAAAGAAAGAACCACTTTCTGCTCTCAGGGGGGCTCAGAAAATTTCCCCATCAGAAGTCGTTTAACATGCCAGTCGGACTTTGTTATATATTTAGTAGACTGTGTGTGCGGAAAACAATATGTAGGAAGGACGAGTCAGGCCCTCCACAATAGGCTAAATTCACATAGGCACAATGTGAAGATAGGCTTTATGCTCCACGGACTCTCTAAGCATTGCGCTCTGAAACACAATAAGGGGATGGTTTTTAATATTACACCAATAGAGCAGATAGCCCCAAATGCCCCCAATAGAATGGAAACCCTGAGCAGAAAGGAGACCTTTTGGATCAACAAACTAAATACATTAAAACCCTTTGGTCTAAATGAGGTCACTGACTTGTTTTATTAATTCGTTTTTATCCCCTATCAGTTATGAAGTACCCTTTTATCTGGTTTTATATAGTGGCTTGGCCGTTGTTTTTATATCTAGTGCTAACAAACTTTTTACCCATTTATTCTGTTTTATTGTATGTACTTTTATATTGACACTGTCCTATATATATCTACAATAAGTATAGTCTTATTGTTTTACCATTTATTATTTATTTCTATTGCGTTTCTGTATTAGTCCCCTATGTTCCTCCATCTCTCGTTAATACTCTTACTCTTCATGCAAATGACTGCTACATGCAGTTGGTAAACTTTTTTTTTTTTTTTTTTTTTCCACTCACTCACTTATTACCGGAGCATGTCTCCTTTTCAAAAATAGAATGCATACTAAGCATTAGAAAGTAAAAATCCCTGGACGTCATTTTTATATAAATGTCCCCAACCCCCTCTTTTTTAGTGGTTTCCTCACTGAGCCCGCTCTTTTTGTCATTGTCGGACATTATAAACATTTTTAATCAAAATAATTTTCAATCGCAGTGCCCTTGCAGTTCCTCATTCTTTATAGTTTTATTTATAAATAAATAAATTTAAAAAGATTTTTTTCACGTCCCTCTGGATATTCACTCACGATCGCTGTATCCCCATATATAGTTCAATATATATATATATACTTTTTTACACATTGTTTTGATTTTTCACTCTAAATCTCTGTATCCCCATGTAGAGTAGAGGACTAAAAACTAATAAATTCACCTATACTTCATAGGTTCGCACACCATCTTGAACACATCCCTCACATTTCTTCCCCCCCTGACTTTATTAAATAACACGAGGAACAAGTGTTTTCATGTCTTTATTCATTCATTTATTTATTTATTTTTTATTTCTTCAGTACTCCCTTTGTTGGAATTATCCATGTTTCTTGGGATCATGCTCTATCAGACACTTTTTTCTGTTATTCCCGATCGTTCCATCTCCCCCTTTTTTTTTTTTTTTTTTTTTACCATGTGGCTCTGAGTCATCAGCTCTGAGTCATACAGGCAGTCCTTAATGCATACATGGCTGTTTGCTCCTTATATATAGGTCCAAGCGGCCTTGCTGTAATATGATTTCTTTTCCTGAGGAAGGAGACGGATGTCTCTGAAACGCGTAGGAACTATCCAATAAAAAGGAAATCTTTTAATTTACACGCATCAGTGGTTTTCAGCGCGGCATAAACCCGGTCTTTTCTTCTACCTGTGTGATACAAAATTCCTCTCCCGGGGCTGCAGCTAAACCACCGGGCACTCACAGGCTATCATAAGGGGTTGTGACTGGCACAACCTCACCAGGTGAGTGCTTCTTTGTCTTGTTTGTCCACCCTCATACCGGGTAAGACCCTATTGCGCTTTTTTCCCCTTTACAGTTTTACTTGGGTCATAGAGGCAATGACTGATCGCAGAGACTCCATGCGAAAATGCCGCACCCGGACATGCTTGTTGAGAAGCTTGAGATCCAGGATGGGCCAGAAGGTACCGTCCTTTTTTGGAACTAGGAAGAGATTTGAGTAAAAACTTCTGAACCGTTCCTGAGCGGGAACTGGGACAATCACTCCGTTTGCCTGCAAGGACGCCACGGCCTGCGAGAAGGCGGCAGCCTTGGAGCAGGGGGGAGTTGAGAGAAAAAATCTGTTTGGCGGGCTGGAAGAGAATTCTATCCTGTAGCCGTGAGATATGATGTCTCTCACCCACTGATCGGAGACTTGCTTTAACCAAGCGTCGCCAAAGTGGGAGAGCCTGCCACCGACTAAGGACGTGGCTGGAGTGGGCCGAGAGTCATGAGGAAGCTGCCTTAGTGGCAGAACCTCCTGCGGTCTTCTGCGGACGCGCTTTTGGGCGCCAGTTGGATTTCTGATTTTTGGCTGAGTTAGCGGACGAGGCGGAAGGCTTAGAGGATGACCAGTTGGAGGAACGAAAGGAACGAAACCTCGATTGATTCCTACCCTGGGCGGGTTTCCTGGTCTTGGTTTGTGGCATGGAAGTACTCTTCCCGCCAGTAGCTTCTTTAATGATTTCATCCAGCTGTTCACCAAACAGCCGTGAACCAGCAAAAGGGAGCCCAGCAAGAAACTTCTTGGAAGAAGCATCTGCCTTCCACTCTCAAAGCCATAAAATCCTGCGGATAACAAGAGAATTAGCTGAAGCCACCGCAGTGCGGTGAGCAGCCTCTAGCATGGCAGACATGGCATAAGATGAAAAAGCTGAAGCCTGAGATGTTAAGGTAACCATCTCAGGCATCGATTCCTTGGTGAGGGAATGCATCTCCTCTAGAGAAGCAGAGATGGCTTTGAGAGCCCACACTGCTGCAAAAGTCGGGGAAAACGCGGCCCCCGCAGCTTCATACAGAGATTTGGCCAGAAGGTCAATCTGACGGTCAGTGGAATCCTTAAGTGAGGTGCCGTCAGCCACCGACACAACGGTCCGGGCTGAGAGCCTAGACACCGGAGGGTCTACCTTTGGGGAGTGAGACCACTCCTTGACCACCTCAGGTGGAAATGGAAACCGGTCATCAGAACCACGCTTTGGAAAGCGTTTGTCAGGGCAGGCCCTGGGTTTGGTCACAGCGGTCTGAAAAGTGGAGTGGTTAAAGAACACACTCTTTACTCTCTTAGGCGAGGTAAACTGATGTTTTTCTGCCAGAGAGGGTTGCTCCTCTGACACTGGCGGATTGAGATCCAGCACAGAATTAATAGAAGCAATCAAATCACTAAGATCTGAGTCACCCTCAGAGAAATCGAAGGGATACATAGCCTCCGAGCCCCCAGTGAGGGCATCCTCCTCATCTTGAAAGTCAGCTCTTGAGACAGAGCCGTGGGATGGGGAGGGGGAGGAAACCCTGCGCCTTCTCTTAGAAGGACGGGGTCTGGGATCAGATGATGAATCCTCCGTGAGCTCCGATGGACGGAGGTCAGAGGATAGGAATCCTCTGTCAAGAGTATTAGAGGCACCCTGTGAGGGGGGCTGATGCATATTCATCAAAGTCCTGGACAAAAGTCCCATGGACTCAGCAAATGACTGGGATATGGACCTAGAAAAGGACTCTACCCAGGCCGGGGGTTCAGTCACAGGTGCAGCAGCAGCCTGAGAGACCACTGGGGGTGAGACTCCAGGCTGTGGCACCGCCAAGTTAGGCTATGTCCGCACGTTGCTTTTTACCTACTTTTTACCTGCTTTTTTGCTGCTTTTTCAACTGCAGCGTTTAATGCCAAAATGGTTGTGTTCTGCTTTTCAAGCAAAGTCTATGGGAATTTGGGTTTCTTGTCCGCACTATGCAGTTCAAACTGCAGCCTTTTTGTTGCAGAACTTTGGTCAAAAACTCAGCTTTGCAGTGCAAAACCCAAATGGCAAAAACAATTGACATGTCAGTTGTTTTTGCCATTTGGGTTTTGCACTGCAAAGCTGAGTTTTTGACCAAAGTTCTGCAACAAAAAGGCTGCAGTTTGAACTGCATTGTGCGGACAAGAAACCCAAATTCCCATAGACTTTGCTTGAAAAGCAGAACACAACCATTTTGGCATTAAACGCTGCAGTTGAAAAAGCAGCAAAAAAGCAGGTAAAAAGCAACGTGCGGACATAGCCTTAGAGCAACCATCACAGTGTGGATAAATGCTCGCCTCAGGCAGCAGGAGCTTACATGCAGTGCATGCAGAATAAAGCTTTGGATTCTTGCTCCTTGTGTGAGACATGCTGCTGGAGTGGGGGCTTTGCAGAGAATGAACCCCAGGGAGAATATACAGAGGTCCACAACCGGAGACCGGCTGTGGCTTACCAGACCGCTGAGCGCGGTGTTGTGTGCCCTCCAGATCCCGAAGCCCGGTCCCCCAGTCGCAGCACCTCAGCAGAGATGCAGAATGCAGGATGTCCCAGAGCAGAGTGAACTCTGCCTGAGAAACTAGGGGGCGTTCCTATAAAAGAGCGGGAACTGGAGGGCTATAGAGACCTGCAGGGAAGGAGGGACGCCCCAGCAGTGGGGAGTGTCCCTCTTCAGTGTAGAACGGCCGCCGGGAGGAGACGAACCTGTCCCTCTGCATGAGTGACATGCGAGGGCAGGAAAATGAAACTAGGCCTCCGGCGAAGCCGGGGCCTAAATTTAAGCGGCGAGGCCGACAAGCAGGCACCATCGGCGCGGTTCTCAGGCAAAAGCTAGAGAACCCGCCGGAAAAGTTAAAACAATCACATACAGCATACTCTCCCCTTACAATAAAGAACCGGGACCCCCAACATAAACGTCTCAGGTACTTAGCTGCTGAGACGCAGGGCCATGTCCCTGGGGATGAGTGCTCCGGTCCAACAGAATCCTCAAGGGGCTGTGGATGGAGACCGGACTCCTGCCAGGCATGGAGACCGTGCTGGCTCCCACTTCAAGCCAGAGCCCAGAAGGGATGGTGAAGGAGCGCGGCATGTAAGGCTGCAGCCTTGTAAATCAACCTTAACAACACCGCCGACACAGTAGGGTGAGAAGGGACATGCCGGGAGTCCAGACATGGACCCGCTTTTCTTCAAACTCTTTCCAAAAGTCAAACAAATCAGATGAGAATGCATGTGTGGATGTATGCCTCCTGACACAAAGCGATAAACTGGCTAGGACTGGCTACCAGGGGGTGTATAAGCTCAGAGGGAGGAGCTACACTTTTAAGTGTAGTACTTTGTGTGTCCTCCGGAGGCAGAAGCTAAACACCCATGGTCTGAGTCTCCCAAAGGAACGATAAAGAAATAGGTAATGAAACCTGCAGAAAATGAAGGAAACAGCTGCTGCCGACAGTAACCATCCAAAGAATAGATGGGGTAAAGGTTCCTTTATTAATATGACACTCAGGCGACACATTTCCATACCGCATTGGTATCTTCATCAGGCCAAGTGTCCTCAGATGACCCCTCAGTGTATTTATAGAGATATAGAGTAGGAATGAATAATGTCTGGCAGGTTTCTCCGTCTTACCATCCTTTCTGCCTCCATAGCTCGGTATTTCTCGTGTTCCAGCTTCTCCTGCCAGCCGCTCAGTGATTTAGCAGTTTGGTTCCTCTTAAGTAACTCCAGCTCCATCTCCTTCATGACGTGCTGTCGCTGCTCGAGATCAACTTCAAGGCTGGTGCAAGCTGCAGTCATGGAGGAAAGCTTCTGCTTAACCAGTCCGACCTCAGCAGTAAGCTAGGGGTTGGCGTAAAAGAGTTTATAGGTGATGTCATTAGCAACAGACCTACATATATACAATATATAGATTCATATGGGCGGAGAAGGGTAGCCGCCTGTCTGCTGGGAGCATGGAGGGCCATTTGGAGAAACTGTATGAGGGGCTACCTTATGCTCTAGGGGTGGCCGGTTTATGTCGCCATATTAGATGTCTAGGATAAATTAATAGGAATGAGAATGCTAATATTCCTAGTAATTCATCCAAGACATCTAATATGGCAACAAAAACCGGACACCCCTAGAGGATAAGGTAGCCCCTCATACAGTTTCGGAAGGTCCCCTGTACAATATACCTCTAACTTTGCATGATGCAGCAAATTAAATGGAGAGGCGATAATACAATGCTAATTTCATACTCCCTACAAATGGCACTTGCCCATCAGTACGCTAGGATGCACAGTCCCAAGGATGAGCTGTAATATTCACAAAACGTGCTTTTTAGGGTAAGAGTCAGCTTTGGGGTATTTGACCTGTGTCCCTGTAAAATGGGGTACCCCAGATAGTCTGGCCCTCATAGATTGAGGCGACTCCAACAATTTTTACCAGTGTCTATGTCTATGGACATTGTCTAGCGCTGGTATTTGATTACTTTGGGTATGGAACGATTTTTGTTTGGTGCCATATTCTGTATGTGGCAGTGCTACTTGTGCGGTATGGCAACGTACAATATTTTTGCACTGTAGTATTGTGTTTCCCCGAAAAAAAGCACTAACCCGAAAATAAACCTTAGCAGGGGTTTTCGGCCTTTTCGGAGTAAGGCTTAAATATAAGCCCTACCCCAAAAGTAAGACCTAACTGCAGTTTAATAATGAAGTGTCCAAATAGCTAAAAAAGTTAAAGAATAGTGCAGGATACTTCATTATAGAAAGCAGACACCCCCAAATGAGAAAAGAAAGAAGAGAGAAGACCCTGTGATCATACTCCCCAGACCCTGAATGGGCGCTGTACTGGTCCAGGGACTTGGGACGCAGTGGAATGCAAGGACCTGTGGTGGAATGCATTGAGGATCATCAATGCATTCCACTGCAGGTCCTCGCGTTCAACTGCAGGTCCACAACGCTGCCAGGCTTAAGCAGTTCGGTATCGCCGTATGTTTCTGTGTGTGTGTGTGTGTGTGTATGATGTTCCTGTGATCTGATGTCTGTGTGTGTGTTTGAGTGCCAGCCGGAAGCAGATGGGGACCACTGTGGATCGCAGAAGGACCTGGGAGCGATGCAGATGTTCAGGGTCTGGTAAGTATGATTCTCCTGGGATGGGGTGTCTGACTTTTTTGGGGTAGTAAACTTACCCTTAACCCTTGTTTCCACAGAAATAAAAGCTACCCCGAAAATAAGTCCCAGCGCATTTTTCAGGGCAAAAGAAATAATATAAGACAGTGTCTTACTTTCGGGGAAACACAGTATTATTTTGTCATAGTATATCATGGTTATCTCAGCATCTATCATACTATATACCTATAATTTGCATAGTATGGTATCAATTTGTAGAACTCTAAACCATATGGAGAACATAAATAGAAGATACCACACAGAGCATAATACAATAAGACTGGCATTGTTTGGTGTCCATCTTTACCTTAGTGTTCTCCTTCTGGAGAAGGATATGTTGCTTTTTGATATCCAGGTTCTTGTCTCTTTCATATCTCAGCTCTTTCTCAGCCGAGCTGCATACGTTTTGTACTCTGTGGAGGTCCTGCCGCAGTTGACGGATTTCCTCATATTGCTGCTGAATCAGAGAATCCCCTGTTGACGTCTGAAAAACAGAGAGAACCAGTATGACCTTATTAAACAAAACATCTGGAGACATTGAGTCCTCTGTTGGTTTCTCCCTCCTGCTGGCCAGCTTGTTCTTTCTGGTAGTTGGGACCTAATGTACATCATATGCACCACAAGTATAGTTGAATAAAAAGAGTTCCAGAAATTTGGCCCAAAGGCCACGATGGTAGTCCGTGTGTCAAGCTACCACTAGGGGGCGCAGGAACTTAGGTAGGAAAAGAACTCCAGAGTGTAGTTATATAGAAGCCCACTAGAGGTCGCTAACAAGAGCAGGGATAGCAGATCAGTCAGGGTCTAGGCCGGGATCTCAAGTCGGTACCAAGGAGCAAACAAGCCAAAGTCAAAGAACAGAGCCGAGGTTGGATACCGGGACAGCAAGTAAGCACTGGGGAGGACGTGGGGAACACAGGAAAGGACAGGAGAACAAAGGACAGGGAGGTATAGGCAAAAGGAATGGGTAGGAGGGACAGAGGTACGGACGGGCAGGAGGAACAGAGCTAAGGACAGGTTGGGGAAACAAAGGTCAGGTCAGGCAAGAGGAATAGAAGTAAGGACGGGCAAGGGGAGCGGAGGCCAGGACAACAAGTACCGGTCTAAGCCGGGATGTCACGTCGGTATTGAGGAGAAAACAAGTCAAAGTCAAAGAGCAGAGCCGAGGTCGGATACCGGGAGAGCAAGGAAGCACAGGGGAGGACGTGGGGAACACAGGACAGGACTGGAGACCGGAGAACAGGGAGGTATGAATAAAAGGACGGATAGGAGGGACGGAGGTACGGATGGGCAGGAGGAACGGAGATAAGGACTTGGCCGGGGAAACGGAGGTCAGGTCAGGCAAAAGGCATGGAAGTCATGTCGGGCAAGGGGAGCGGAGGTCAGGACAAACAGTACAGGGTAGCAGGACAAGAGCCAGAGAATGTCTTGTTGAGGATAAAGAATTGAGTATCCAAAAATACTTAATTCAGCCATTTCATAGACTCAGTTATATAGTTCAGTAGATGTGAACTAACACACATATTTGTGAATGCTTTTGTTTCTTACTAACATGTATATATGTATATTGCATATTCAGTGTATTTTCCTTAGACACAGTATATACCACCACATGTGATTGTAAAGATGGCCACCATTTCCTGTTCTCCACCCAAGACAAATCGACAAAGAAATTCCTGGATCCTAGACTGACCAATCAACGGAGAATATGGAGATCTCTCTACGTCATGAAGCCCTGACTTACGATACTTGATTGGACTAAAACTTTTGTTCACACCCCTTTACTGTTTGGTCTAGAGTCTCTTTCAAACAATAAAGAACACACTTGGTTAAGAGCCAGTCATGGAGATAGATGTAACTGACTTGCTGTGCAGTTATTTTTCATTCTCGTGTGCACCCATGACATTTTAATTAGAAGCAGCAGCCGGATATCAAGAGATCCTTTGAGTCTCATCATCATCGTCATTCTGACCTTGACAACTGGCGACCATGAAGGGACTACCGTAAAGGGTGAGTCAGAGCTTCCATTGTCCGGACGTCTGGGGGCTACTCCACAAGTATCCAGGTGTCGCTTGATAGGATTGATCACCCTTCATTTCGCAGGTAACCATCATATACATTGTGTGTGCTGTTTTACCTGTGGATCGAGAGATGCCTGGCGAAAGTGGGTGGTCACTAGTCCGGAGAATGGTAGTGCACCGGAGACCTAACGGTGTGACTGTCACCCGCCGGTGGGCTAGAAGGACCCAGCTCCCATAGGGGCTAGGGGTAGGTTGTAAAGTATCCGGCTGTCTGTAATTAGAAATGGGGTGTTTTCTTGAGTAGCTGTTTTTATCTGTATATAGGTGTATGGTTAATCAAGCTTGTGATTTCTCTGGTTCTCGGAGAGTTAATTGCCTGTAGTTTTTTTCTTCTTCGCTGTGAACAAAGGGAGAAGGGGGGTCTGGTTAAGCCCAGGGATATCCATGACAGTCTTTCTATTGAGAACAAGGAATGCAAGAGGGGGGAGCACATCCTTACATTCTTACACTCAGAGGAAGCAAAAAGGTGGGGGCTATATGTCCACCAGCTGCTTGAGGCAGAGCGGAGATCAAGTTACACAGCTCGGTCTCTGCTGTCTCTTAGCTAAGAAACAGGAGGGTGGAGGGTGAAGAGGCAGACACCGGGTGTTAAAACAGCGCAGCTCTTTGGAGAGAGGAGGGGTCAATGGGCTGCAGCCTTTGTATCGTAAAGCAAGCAGAGTTGTAATGATTTGAAAGAAAAACAAGTGTTATTTTAGTTTGGATTTGAGAGAAATTAACTAGTTTATGCGTTTTTCAGCATTTTGTAATTGTTGGTTTGTTTTTGGAACAGAGAGATAAGGGAATTGGCGTGTCCCCCAGTGTTTTATTTATATATATATATATATAAAATACATCGATTCTTGTGTTAATAGCCGGAAATAGGAACACGTGGAGAACGGTATTAGTATCCACGTGTTGGACGCTGAAAAAGTGCGTCCGCTTACACGGGAAAGAGGGGGAGGGATTCCGGTGGTGGAGAAAAGTGTTTTGAACCAGCGTATTCCCCTGAGTATTAACTCATGCACTGCTATGTGAGACGCCGGAAAAATAGGAACGTACGAGGAACGGTATTGTATTCGTACGTTGGACGTCGCAGTATGTCCTTATTGCATAGTAGGGAAGCGGGAAGAGGGTTCAGTTGGATGTGGCCAATCCAGCTAGAGCACTGTATACTCTGTTCGAGAAGAGATTGTTTTTTAGTAGGAGCTGAGAACGCTGTCGCCCTAGTTACAAAAAACGGAAAAAATATAAAAGATTGCAAAAAGTTGTGTAATATCGTTGGACTACCACTAGATGGCAGGCTGCAACCCATGTATTGAAGTTCAGATTAATCTGTAGTGAGTTTAAAATGAAGAACAAAGATCTCATTCACTGTCTGTTGCTGTTTGTAGAATCACTAAATGTGTTTCTCTAGCGGTAAACTCATTGTTCTGCTCTAGAAGTCATTATATCTGGTGCTAATCAAATCTCTCCTTTGTATGCTGGAATGCAAATTTACAGGCACTAAAGTATCCCTGGTTTACTACGTAGTTCCAGCCACTCCCAGTACACCCAGGGAGTCACAACATCGATGCTGCACCCGGAAGTCAGGTGCATGGAACTTCCTGTGGCAGCCGTCTTGCTACACCCACTGATGGCAGTACACCTCATAAGCCACACCCCTCGCAATGGCTCTTTGTTCAAAGCTCTCCACCCATCCCCGGTGGGAGGTGTTCTCTGGTATATATGACTAACACATTTGAATAAGTATAAATTGTATATTTGTTTACTCAGCTATCTCATAAGTGCAAGTCAAAGATAAGTAAGTGAAACTTTTACAGAATTTTCTGTTCACATAAAATCAATTGGTATTTTAGAAGTCCTGCAGTATTATATCATAAAATAAAATAGAGGAAGGTAAATATATATATATATATCTTTGTACTGTGTTAGTTAATTTAAAACAAAAATTGTAAACGACTTACCCCTACTGATGTCAAAATGTATCAAATCCATTTGTAAAAAAGGAATTAGGAAAAATGTATAATGCATTCTATGTAGATATGGGTAATGAATGTGTTCACTGCTACGTCTTTGTTATAACAAAGGATGAGTTTTTTTCTTCTTCCTGTCTCGCTTTTAAGAGACAGGGATGGAATGTGTCTTGATGGAATGTGTCTTTCTCCAATAGTGACGTGAGTTTGGTTTAACCCTTAGAGTTCAGGATTTCACATTTTTAGTTTGCTGTTTATACCTGAATAGGGAATATTAAAATTTTATGGGATGTGCGATATAATTTGTGTTGTTTTGTGTTTAATGGCGATTTATTTGAACAATATATTTTTATTTTGTGACTGTATCACCTTTTCTGTTTTTACGATTATTTCTAAACCATTCATATATTTTTTGTCAGTTAGTCGCCCAGTCACAGCTGTCATATCATCATGTCTCAGTCGTTTCTACTATGAAAGGTTTTTCTTTTCTTTATGGATACAGTGTTGTTTATTGTAAAGTTTTTAAAATTTCCCAGTAATGTATAGTGTTGTGAGATATACGTTATTTTCAGTGTTTGTTCTTTTTAGGTTTTAGTATGTGGCTAATTTATTACCTGCTGTTTTATCTTTTCTTTTAGGGAATACCAGTATAAAAATGCTGAATTTTGCCATATTGGTAAATAAACAATTAAACAAGGGGGGGATAAGGTATTAATTATATTCTCCAGTTTCTTGGAGGGCGCAGCAGGCATATTAGATAGGTTTTGAAGTTGACCTTGGTTTTGAAGCTGACCTGTTTCCCATAGGTTATGTTTATTAGATTACTATGGGGTATATCTGTTAACTGAAATAGGAAAGTCTTGTCTTATATGTTTATTTGTTTATTTATTTGTTTGTTTATTTATTTAGTATTCTCAGTCATGTGAGGTATAGATGACCACTAACTGTATTATGATCAGAGATGAAGTTATAAGAATGATCTAATGTATATTTTTAAGTTTTTGTTTTTATAGATGAAACCAGATGGTGGTCGATTCTGCACTGGATATGTTGCTGTTTACACCACATGAGGTAGATCTAAATTCGACCACTCCCTCCGATCCTATTGATACAGGAGACAGTGATGCATTAATGCCTCTCTTGATGGGTAGAACAGGAGTGGGTAAGAGTCTTTAGAGGTGTATGTAGGTTGTAGATTTTTTCCTGTTGTCAAATGAATTAGGTATGCCGAAAAGAAAGTCTAGATCTGAGCTGATGGATTCGGATGGAGATCCTTGCACAGGTGCAGCTGACCAAGAAGCAGTGAACGGGCCTAGAGTTGAGAGTCTTTCACCAATACCGACCATGCCTTGGTGACATTGGTCACGTCAGTGACTTCTGTTACTCCTTGTGTTCTTACATCCCTACAGGAACAAGCGATACAACAAGGAATGGAGTGTGACATGCAGGGAGCCAGCTGACTGAGGAAGGTCTGTGGACAAAGGGTGGTAAGCTTTCTCTGCCATGAGAGCTCTTCTTAATGATGGCCCAGGTAACATCTGTGAAAGACAATTGTCAGCGTGTGCTTTGGTGACACCGGGTTCAGTACCCAGGTGGGCAGATTCACCCAGTCTTGTGAGACAAGTGCCTAGAACGAAGTGAGAAAAAAACTGTAAAGAGTCCGTAGAAACACCCTGCACCTGCTCTACCCATTCTTAGAGACTGCAAACTGATTATAGATGTATATCATGAGCACGTTGTATGCAAGTCTGTGCGTGTTGTGTAAATTTCTTTCCAGGTTTGGTCAGAGGTATTCCAGTGCAGAAAACGACATTATTGTTGAGAAGCACATGAAGGTGGTATGTAAAGGAAAATGTGTTTACAAAAAGTGTATATTTTATAGAAAAGTGGAAACTAGTAAATGGTGTATAAAATGTATATGTTCTGTTTTCTTTTTGCAATAAGCAGGTCTTTATGTAAGATGTTTTTTGGTTTAGCATAGGCATGTATATTTTTATATAATTGACTGAATAGTGTGATAAACAGGTGTATTCTCCAATTCCAGATCTTAAATCAGAGCTATTAGCATATGGTCTCCAGTCAGGAGACTGATTGATCCTAAAAGGACAAGCGAGAAAGCCATGAGTCAACACTAGATGAGCCGATCCAACCACAGAAAATCTATGGATCCACACCTCGCATTGTAGAAGGGTTAATCAACCAGAGCTGCACTGAGCGTTCTGCTCATACTTATCCTTTTCAGAAAACCCTGTACAGTTTTAGACCAGCATTGCCAGAACAGTTAGAAGAGAGGACTTAGAGAACCTTGAGACATGGGAAAGTCCAACTACAAAGGGTGAGGACTCGCCTAGGAGTCCTTGGTCTCAAACTGGTGAAGAAAACCCCTTTCCCCTTTCCGCCCATGTTTCAACGTTCAGTTAGGCAGGTTTTTCAACAGATCTTTCTACCTCTCTTCCTAAGGGAACACAGTACCCTTAGTTTTTAGAAATGGCAGAAGTAAGTCTTTAGGGGGGACTGTTGAGGATAAAGAATTGAGTATCCAAAAATACTTAATTCAGCCATTTCATAGACTCAGTTATATAGTTCAGTAGATGTGAACTAACACACATATTTGTGAATGCTTTTGTTTCTTACTAACATGTATATATGTATATTGCATATTCAGTGTATTTTCCTTAGACACAGTATATACCACCACATGTGATTGTAAAGATGGCCACCATTTCCTGTTCTCCACCCAAGACAAATCGACAAAGAAATTCCTGGATCCTAGACTGACCAATCAACGGAGAATATGGAGATCTCTCTACGTCATGAAGCCCTGACTTACGATACTTGATTGGACTAAAACTTTTGTTCACACCCCTTTACTGTTTGGTCTAGAGTCTCTTTCAAACAATAAAGAACACACTTGGTTAAGAGCCAGTCATGGAGATAGATGTAACTGACTTGCTGTGCAGTTATTTTTCATTCTCGTGTGCACCCATGACATTTTAATTAGAAGCAGCAGCCGGATATCAAGAGATCCTTTGAGTCTCATCATCATCGTCATTCTGACCTTGACAGTCTCACAGGAACGGGGTGACAGCAGAGCCAGAAATATCACTGGCGGCAGCACCAAGATATGGCGGCGTGACCCCTGGAACGAGGCGAGAACAAACAGAAGAAGGCCCAGGGCAATGTCAAAGTCACACTGGGCCTACTTATCAGAACAAGTGCCAGGGATGCTGGCAGGTATGGAGAGGCTTTGCAGACTTGTGGTGGAAGATGGATATCAGACGTCTCAAGTAATCACTGTCGGATGGCTGAAAGGTGCTGGTTCTGTGTCCGCTCCCTGCACATCAGGCTCTGGAGGTGAGCTGGCAGGTAAGCGGGGCAAGGTGCATCATCTGGAGAGCTCCAAACACTCTTCAAGTGTTGGCAGGGTAGGGTCCTGCCGAACAGACCAGAGAGTTAACAGTAGTGACGCAACCCCATACTGTGCTCTCGGTCTCTAGGGGGAAAATTGCACAGTGACGCAACTCCACTCTGTTACCCAATCACAAGTGGAGCCTAAAATAAAAAGGGAAATCCGTAATAAAACACAACAAATTTAAGGTAGAAAAGGAGCGTATTTAGCTTTGTGTCAGTTGGTCGGTGAACACAGCTGGGGAGGACATTGCTTTTTTTTGCATAGTGTCAGCAGCATATACCCATGGTCTCCTACGTCCTCCAAGGAAGCAATAAAGAAATGAAATCTAAAAGACCTGGGGCAGTGGGAGCAGTCCCCAAGTACTCACTTATCTGGGGAAGCTCAAATCTTCCTGAGGTTAATAAGCTGCATGGGTTTGAGTTATGGCAGCGGAAGGGGATCAAGAAGGTACAGCAACTGTTTGATGAGGGGCGTGTTAACACGTTTGAGATGCTTAGGAGTGAATTTGATATCTTGAATAACAGGTTCTTCCAATACCTTCAATTTAGGCATGCTTGTGAGGTACAGTCTGGGTCTATGAGTTTGTCACCGGTGGACCGGACGCCGCTACTGGATATTTCGGTGGTGGCTGGGTACTATATGTATTTCTAAGATGCCAAATTCAAGGCAGAGACCTGTGGTCTTAGAGATAAATGGCAGAGAAATGTGGGGAATATCTCTGCAGAGTTGTGGGAGGAAGTAGTGCAAAATATTCCGCTACTGTCAGTGAGTGAGTCACAGAGGCCAAAAGTTTGGACACACCTTCTCATCTCTAGAACAACTGTTAAGAGGAGACTTTGTGCAGCAGGCCTTCATGGTAAAGAAGGGAATTTTGTTTACTTACCGTAAATTCCTTTTCTTCTAGCTCCTATTGGGAGACCCAGACAATTGGGTGTATAGCTTCTGCCTCCGGAGGCCACACAAAGTATTACACTCAAAAGTGCAACCCCTCCCCTCTCCCTATACACCCTCCCGTGCATCACGGGCTCCTCAGTTTTGGTGCAAAAGCAGGAAGGAGGAAACTTATAAATTGGTTTAAGGTAAATTCAATCCGAAGGATGTTCGGAGAACTGAAAACCATGAAACAATTGAACATGAACAACATGTGTACACAAAAGAACAACTAGCCCGAAGGGAACAGGGGCGGGTGCTGGGTCTCCCAATAGGAGCTAGAAGAAGAAGGGAATTTTGTTTACTTACCGTAAATTCCTTTTCTTCTAGCTCCAATTGGGAGACCCAGACAATTGGGTGTATAGCTATTGCCTCTGGAGGCCACACAAAGTATTACACTTAAAAGTGTAAGGCCCCTCCCCTTCTGGCTATACACCCCCAGTGGGATCACTGGCTCACCAGTTTTAGTGCCAAAGCAAGAAGGAGGAAAGCCAATAACTGGTTTAAAGACCAATTCAATCCGAGGAAACATCGGAGAACTGAACCATACCACATGAACAACATGTGTACCCGAAAAAACAGAAAAACCCCGAGAAAACAGGGCGGGTGCTGGGTCTCCCAATTGGAGCTAGAAGAAAAGGAATTTACGGTAAGTAAACAAAATTCCCTTCTTCTTTGTCGCTCCATTGGGAGACCCAGACAATTGGGATGTCCAAAAGCAATCCCTGGGTGGGTAAAAGAATACCTCATGATAGGGCCGTCAAACGGCCCTCTCCTACAGGTGGCCAACCGCCGCCTGAATGACTTATCTACCTAGGCTGGCGTCTGCCGAAGCGTAGGTATGCATCTGATAATGCTTGGTAAAAGTAAGTAGACTCGACCAGGTGGGTGCCTGACACACCTGCTGAGCCGTAGCCTGGTGCCGTAATGCCCAGGATGCACCCACGGCTCTGGTAGAATGGGCCTTCGGCCTTGAGAGAACCAGAAGCCCAGTAGAACTGTAGGTTTCAAGAATTGGTTCCTCGAGCCCCCGAGCAAGGGTGGATCTGGAAGCTTGCGACTGTTTACGCCGACCAGCGACAAGGACAAAGAGTGCATCCGGGTGGCGCAGGAGCGCCATGCGGGAAGTAGAACCTGAGTGCTCTCACCAGAACCAACAGATGCAAATCTTTCTGAAAATGATGGACTGGACGAGGACACAAAGAAGGTGAGGTGATATCCTGATTGATATGAAAATGGGATACCACCTTAGGGGGAAATTCCGGAACCGGACGCAGAACTACCCTGTCCTGGTGAAGGACCAGGAAGGGAGTTTGTATGAGAGCGTTGCTAGCTCGGAAACTCTCCTAAGAGACGAGACCGTTACTAGAAGGCCACTTCCCGTGAAAAACGGGAAGGGAGACATCCTTCAAAGGCTCGAAAGGCGGCATCTGGAGAGCAATTAGAACCTTGTTCAGGTCTCAGGGCTCTAACGGCCGCTTGTACGGAGTGCTGAGAAGACAAACTCCCCGTAGGAACGTGCGTACCTGAGGAAGTCGTCGTTTCTGAAAAAATACAGATAGCGCTGAGACTTGTCCCTAAAGGGAACTGAGCGACAACCCATTTTCCTACCTAGATTGCAGGAAGGAAGGAAACATAGACGATGCATCCGGCCAGGGAGAAACACCCTGCGCCGAGCACCGAGATAAGAACATCTTCCACGTCCTGTGGTCAATCTTGGCGGACGTTGGTATGCTAGCCTGTCTCATGGTGGCAACCACGTCCTGAGGTAATCCTGACGACACTAGGTTCCAGGACTCAATGCCACACCATCCGGTTGAGGGCCGTAGAATTCAAATGGAAGAATGGCCCTTGAGACAGCCAGTCTGATTGGTCTGGTAGTGCCCCCGGTTAGCCTACCGTGAGGCACCACAGAACCAAGTACCACAACATCCTCGGCCAATTTGTAGCGACGAGGATGGCGCGGCCGCAGTCGGTCTTGATCTAGCGCAGTACTCTGGGCAACAATGCCAGAGGTGGCACCTATGGTAGCTGGAACTGCGACCAATGCTGAACTAAGGCGTTTGCCGCCAGAGCTCGATGATTGTGAAACCGTGCCATGAAGCTGGCACATTGTTGTTGTGCCGTGACGCCATTAGATCGACGTCCGGCCTCCGTCAGCGGCGCCAGATCTCCTGAAACCCGTCCGGGTGAGGAGACCATACTCTTTCGGCCACACCTCAGCGACTTAGGAAGTCAGCTTCCTAGTTTCCACACTTGGGATGTGAATTGTGGATATGGTGGATGCCGTTGTCTTCCACCCACATCAGAACCTGCCGGACTTCCTGGAAGGCTTGCCGGTTGCGCGTTCTTCCTTGGTGGTTGATGTATGCCACCGCTGTGGAGCTGTCCGACTGAAGTCGGATATGCTTGCTTTCCAGCCGCTGTTGGAAGGATTGTAGGGCAAGATACACTGCTCTGTGTTCAAGAACATTGATCTGAAGAGTGGACTCTTGCTGAGTCCACGTACCCTGAGCGCTGTAGTGGAGAAAAACTGCTCCCCACCCTGATAGACTCGCGTCTGTCGTAACTATCGCCCAGGACGGGAATAGGAAGGACCTTCTTTTTGACCAAGAGGTGAGAAGAAGCCACCACCGTAGAGATTCCTTGGCCGCCTGAGAAAGAACGACGACTCTGTTGAGGGACGTCGACTCCTCGTCCCATTGGCGGAGAATGTCCCATTGTAGTGGACGCAGTAAAACTGCGCGAAAGGAACTGCCTCCATTGCTACCATCTTACGTAGGAAGTGCATGAGGCGTCTCAATGTGTGCGACTGGTTCTTAAAGAAGAGCTTGCAGCCCGTAGTGAATGCTGTTTGTCTAGCGGCAGCTTCACTATCGCTGAGAGAGTAAGAAACTCTATGCCTAGATATGTTATCGATAGGGTCGGGGTCGGATCTGACTTTAAAAAGTTGATGATCCACCCAAAACTCTAGAGAGTCTCCCGCGCAACGTTCGGGCAGTGTTGGCATGTTTCCTAAGAGAGTGCCTTGACAAGTAGATCGTCTAAATACGGGACCACAGAGTGACCCTGAGGGTGCAGGACTGTGACTACTGCTGCCCTGACCTTGGCGAAGACCAGTTGGACTGTCGCTAGCCGGAAGGTAGAGCTACGAACAGAGGGTGTTCGTCTCCTATAACGAAGCGTAGAAACGCTAGTGCTCTGGATCAATCGGCACGTGTGGATAAGCATCCTTGATGCCTAATGATGCTAGTAAATATCCTTGGGACCTTGAGGCGATGACATGGCGGAGGGATTCCATCCGGAACCGCCTGGTGTCCACGAGCTTGCTGAGCATTTTTAGATCCAGAACGGGACGGAACGGCCCGTTGTTATAGGTACCGCAAAGAATTTGGGGTAAAAACCGTGACCTTGTTCCTGAAGAGGAACGGGGGTCATCACTCTTTCTGCCTATAGAGTGCACCCTGTTTGCAGAAGAGCAGCGGCCCGGCCGGGAGGTGGAGAAATTCTGAAGAATCGAGTTGGAGGACGAGAAGTGAGCTCTATCCTGTACCCGTGAGACAGAATGTCTCACACTCAATGGTCATTGACCTATGGCAGCTAAATATCGCCAAGGCGGGAGAGCCTGCTACCGACCGAGGCCGCAAGTCATGAGGAAGCCGCCTTGGAAGCGGGTTTTCAGACTGTCGCTTTTTTGGGCGAGACTGAGCCCGCTAAGAATCTTAGCTCCTCTGATCCTTTTGAGTCCACATTGGACGAGGAAAAATGGGACCTGCCCGAGCCTCGAAAAGGCCGAAAACCCCGACTGCCTCTTGCTCTGTTGGGGTTTGTTGTGTCCGGGCTGAGGAAAGGATGAATCCTTACCCCTGGATTGTTTGATGGTTACATCCAACGCTCACCAAACAGTCGGTCAGCAGAAAAAGGCAACTGGTTAGGCAACCTTTTTTGGAAGCAGAATCTGCCTTCCATTCACTTAACGAGCAGACCAGGCTCTGCTTAAAAACACGGAGTAGCGGAGGCTACCGCCGCACGGTTCGCAGAGTCCAGGACAACCTGAATCGCGTAAGAAACAAATGCAGACATTTGAGAGGTTAAGGATGCCACCTGCGGCACAGATGTACGTGTAACCGTGTCAATCTGTGTAAGACAAGCTGAAATAGCTTGTAGTGCCCCAAGGGAGAGAATGCCGGAGCCAACGGTGCGCCGACAGCCTCATAGATGGCTTTCGACCAGAGATCCATCTGTCTGTCAGTGGCATCTTTGAGTTTGCAGTTCCATCTCCCACTGCAACTATGGATCTAGCTACAAGCCTGGAGATTGGAGGATGCCGCTCGGGACATTGGGTCCAGTCCTTGACCAAGTCAGGGGACAGGGATAACGTGTATCCTAAGCCGTTTGGAGAAGCGCATATCTGGATAAGCGTGGTGTTCCTGGACTGCCTCTCTGAAGGCAGAGTGGTCCAGAAAAATACGTGAAGCTGACTCCTCCACTGGAGGAGCTGTGAGAAATAACCCACATTCTATAGATGGACGCTATAAGATTATTTACTATGGCGTCACAATCAGGAGTATCCAGATTGAGAGCGGTCTCAGGATCAGAATCCTGAGCCGCTACTTCCGCCTCATTACACAGCGAGTCCTTCTGTTAGGACCCTGATGAAACCGAGGCCGCTCATAGCGAGCCCACTTAGGCTGTCTGGGACTGACGTCCGTGCAGAGCCGTGACTCTGGGATGCGTGTGACATTCCCGGAGCTGTTAGTTATTCACACTGAGGGGGGCCATGGATCAATGATTCAACAGTGCCCATATTGTGAGAGACATGTCCGGACTGCTAGGCTTCTAGTATCATAGCCATAGTCTCAGAAAAACTGTCAGTAAATACTGCAGACACTGTCCTCATCCCCTGGCCATTAGTGCATACCATGGGAGTCTATGTACCTGCCGGCCGTATAGCCGTACATGCTGTACCAGCTGTATAGAAAAACATGTGGTTCTGCACCTTTGTTTTACACAGAGAATATGCTGATAACTCCTCCGCATAATCCAGGAGGGTATATACAACGTGCGACCAAACAGTGCAATGTATATATACAAGCATATCTATAAGTGCACTTCTGCACTAGTGGGGTTAGCACCACAGGTGCTGCTTAACGCCTGTTACAGCGATTGTGTGACTATCAGAATGCCAGGGTCTTCCACACTTGTCTCTGTATCGTACAGAAACTGACACTAATGGCTGCCGGTGTCCTTGTAGAGAAGGAAGCCGTGGGCGTGCCTGAGAAAGTGCGGGAATCCGGATTCACAGTGCACACAGTGAGAGGGGTGGAGTATGCAAAACATACTCCAGCTCTCAGCTCTGCTCTATGCAGCGTCACGCCCCTACCCTGACTGTCAGGGCTGTGGGCGGTAACGAAGGGAGACTAGGCCCAGAAGCCGGGGACTCGAGTTAACAGCGCGGCCGCCGTAAAAGCGCGGGCCGCGCTGAAGTCCCCGGCGCACCACAAGTGCCAGCCGCGCCGCAGTTCCAGCGGCCGGCGCGACCGATTCATAGAAGTGGCCAGCGTCCCGCCCCTCTCCTGACTGGCAGGTCTGGGGGCGGGAACGAACGGAAGCAGGCCGCAAAAAGCCGGGGACTCTAGTTATCAGCGCGGCCGCCGTAAAAGCGCGGGCCGCGCTGAAGTCTCCGGCGCACCACAAGTGCCAGCCGCGCCGCTGCCAGCGGCCGGCGCGACCGATTCCTGGAAGTGGCCAGCGTCCCGCCCCTCTCCTGACTGGCAGGTCTGGGGTCGGGAACGAACGGAAGCAGGCCGCAAAAGCCGGGGACTCTAGTTATCAGCGCGGCCGCCGTAAAAGCGCAGGCCGCGCTGAAGTCCCCGGCGCACTACAAGTGCCAGCCGTGCCGCAGTCCCAGCGGCCGGCGCGACCAATTCCCATAAGTGAGCCTGCTTCAGCAAAGCTGAATGAGGCCATGGCACAGGCGCCGCAGCGCTGATGTCCCCCGGCGCACTACAACACCCAGCATGCTGCGGTGCGAGCGCCAAATGCACGGGGACACAGAGTACCTTGAGGAAGCAGGGCCATGTCCCTGATGTACTCCGCTCCATCCAGCTTCTTCTCCAGGGGCTGTAGATGGAGCACGGTCTCAGTGCCTGGAGACCGGTAAATCCCACTTCACCCAGAGCCCTGTAAAAAGGGATGGGGAAGGAATCAGCATGTGGGCTCCTGCCGCCGTACCCGCAATGGGTACCTCAACCTTACAAACACCTCCGACATACAGTGGGGTGAGAAGGGAGCATGCTGGGGACACTATATGTGTCCTCTTTTCTTCCATCCGACATAGTCAGCAGCTGCTGCTGACTAAAAAGTGGAGCTATGCGTGGATGTGTTGCCTCCTTCGCACAAAGCACAAAACTGGTGAGCCAGTGATCCCACTGGGGGTGTATAGCCAGAAGGGGAGGGGCCTTACACTTTTAAGTGTAATACTTTGTGTGGCCTCCAGAGGCAATAGCTATACACCCAATTGTCTGGGTCTCCCAATGGAGCGACAAAGAAAAGGAATTTACGGTAAGTAAACAAAATTCCCTTCTTCTTTGTCGCTCCATTGGGAGACCCAGACAATTGGGACGTCCAAAAGCAGTCCCTGGGTGGGTAAAAGAATACCTCGATAACAAGAGCCGACACGACTCCCTCTTACAGGTGGGCCACCGCCGCCTGAAGGACTTGCCTACCTAGACTGGCATCTGCCGAAGCATAGGCATGCACTTGATAGTGCTTTGTGAAAGTGTGCATACTAGACCACGTAGCTGCCTGACACACTTGTAGAGCCGTTGCCTGGTGCCGCAATGCCCAGGACGCCCCCACGGCTCTGGTAGAATGGGCTTTCAGCCCCAAAGGAAGCGGAAGCCCAGAAGAACGGTAAGCTTCAAGAATCGGTTCCTTGATCCACCGAGCCAAGGTTGACCTGGAAGCTTGCGAACCCTTACGCTGACCAGCCACAAGGACAAAAAGCGCATCTGAATGACGCAGGGGCGCTGTGCGAGACACGTAGAAACGGAGTGCTCTCACTAGATCTAATGAGTGCAAATCCTTTTCAAAGCGGTGAATTGGATTAGGGAAAAATGAAGGTAAGGTGATATCCTGATTGAGATGAAAAGGCGATACCACCTTAGGGAGAAATTCCGGAACAGGACGGAGAACCACCTTATCCTGGTGAAAAACCAGGAAGGGGGCTTTGCATGACAGTGCTGCAAGCTCCGACACTCTACGGAGTGAAGTAACTGCTACTAGAAATGCCACTTTCTGCGAAAGACGTGATAAGGAGACATCCCGCAGCGGCTCAAAAGGCGGTTTCTGAAGAGCCGTTAGCACCCTGTTAAGGTCCCAGGGTTCAAGCGGGCGCTTGTAAGGTGGGACTATGTGGCAAACTCCCTGCAGGAACGTGCGGACCTGCGGAAGCTTGGCCAGGCGCTTTTGAAAGAATATTGAGAGTGCCGATACTTGCCCTTTGAGAGAACTAAGTGACAACCCCTTATCCATTCCGGATTGAAGGAAGGAAAGAAAAGTGGGTAAGGCAAAAGGCCAGGGAGTAAAACCTTTATCAGAACACCAGGACAAGAAAATCCGCCAAGTCCTGTGATAGATCTTGGCGGACGTCGGTTTCCTGGCCTGTCTCATAGTGGCAATGACATCCTGAGACAACCCTGAAGACGCTAGGAGCCAGGACTCAATGGCCACACAGTCAGGTTGAGGGCCGCAGAATTCAGATGGAAAAACGGCCCTTGCGACAGCAAGTCTGGGCGGTCTGGAGCGCCCACGGCTGACCCACCGTGAGATGCCACAGATCCGGGTACCATGACCGCCTCGGCCAGTCTGGAGCGACGAGAATGGCGCGACGGCAGTCGGACCTGATCTTGCGTAGTACTCTGGGCAGCATTGCCAGAGGAGGAAATACATAAGGCAGTCGAAACTGCGACCAATCCTGAACTAATGCGTCCGCCGCCAGAGCTCTGTGATCTTGAGATCGTGCCATGAAGGCCGGGACCTTGTTGTTGTGCCGTGACGCCATGAGATCGACGTCCGGCGTTCCCCAGCGGCGACAGATCTCTCGAAACACTTCTGGGTGCAGGGACCATTCCCCCGCATCCATGCCCTGACGACTGAGAAACTCTGCTTCCCAGTTTTCTACGCCCGGTATGTGAACTGCGGAGATGGTGGATGCTGTGGCTTCCACCCACTGCAGAATCCGCTGGACTTCTTGGAAGGCTTGACGACTCCGCGTGCCGCCTTGGTGGTTGATGTATGCGACGGCAGTGGCGTTGTCCGACTGGATACGGATCTGCCTGCCCTCCAGCAACTGCTGGAAAGCCAATAGGGCCAGATACACTGCCCTTATCTCTAGGACATTGATCTGAAGGGAAGACTCTATCGGAGTCCAGGTTCCCTGAGCCCTGTGATGGAGGAACACCGCTCCCCACCCTGACAGGCTCGCGTCCGTGGTGACCACAGCCCAGGTTGGGGGCAGGAAGGATTTTCCCTGTGATAGAGAAGTGGGAAGCAGCCACCACTGAAGAGACGTCTTTGTTGCAAGGGAAAGAGAGACGTTCCTGTCGAGAGAGTTCGACTTCCTGTCCCATTTGTGGAGAATGTCCCACTGGAGCGGGCGCAGATGGAATTGCGCGAAGGGCACTGCTTCCATCGCTGCCACCATCTTCCCCAGGAAGTGCATGAGGCGTCTCAAGGGGTGTGACTGAGTCTGAATCAGAGATTGCAACCCTGCCTGCAGTGACAGCTGTTTGTCTAGTGGTAGCTTGACTACCGCTGACTGTGTATGAAACTCCATCCCTAGATAGGTCAGAGATTGGGTCGGTGTCAACTTGGATTTTGGGAAGTTGATGAGCCACCCGAACTGCTGGAGGGTCTCCAGAGCGACGGTAAGGCTGTGTTGACACGCCGCCCGAGAAGGTGCCCTGACTAGGAGATCGTCTAAGTAGGGAATCACCGAGTGCCCCTGAGAATGCAGGACCGCCACAACGGATGCCATGACTTTGGTGAAAACCCGTGGGGCTGTCGCCAGGCCGAAGGGCAATGCCACGAACTGAAGGTGTTCGTCCCCGATGGCGAAACGCAAAAAGCGTTGATGTTCTGGTGCGATCGGCACATGGAGATAGGCATGCTTGATGTCGATCGATGCGAGGAAGTCTCCTTGTGACATCGAGGCGATGACCGAGCGGAGAGATTCCATCCGGAATCGTCTGGTGCTCACGTGTTTGTTGAGCAATTTGAGGTCCAGAATGGGACGGAATGATCCGTCTTTCTTTGGCACCACGAATAAGTTGGAGTAAAAACCGCGACCCTGTTCCTGAGTGGGAACGGGGGTCACGACTCCTTCTTTTTTCAGAGCGTCCACTGCTTGAAAAAGTGCGTCTGCTCGCGCGGGGGGCGGGGAGGTTCTGAAGAAACGAGTCGGAGGACGAGAGCTGAACTCTATCCTGTAACCGTGAGACAGGATGTCTCTCACCCATCGGTCTTGAACATGTGGCCACCAGGCGTCGCGAAAGCGGGAGAGCCTGCCACCGACCGAGGATGCGGTTCGGGGATGCCGTGAGTCATGAGGAGGCCGCCTTGGAAGCAGTGCCTCCGGCGGTCTTTTGGGGGCGTGACTTAGACCGCTACGCATGGGAGTTCCTCTGGCCTTTGTCCTGTCTATTGGACGAAGAGGACTGTGGCTTGGCGGAGGGACGAAAGGACCGAAACCTCGATTGTATTTTTCGTTGCTGAGGTCTCTTAGGTTTGGACTGGGGTAAGGAGGAGTCCTTTCCCTTGGATTCCTTAATAATCTCGTCCAATCGTTCGCCAAACAATCTCTCGCCAGAAAACGGCAAACCGGTTAAGAACCTCTTGGAAGCCGAGTCTGCCTTCCATTCGCGCAGCCACATGGCCCTGCGGACTGCAACAGAATTAGCGGATGCCACCGCTGTACGGCTAGCAGAGTCTAGGACTGCGTTCATGGCGTAGGAAGAAAACGCCGACGCCTGAGAGGTTAAAGATGCAACCTGCGGGGCAGACGTAAGTGTGACCGCATTAATCTCAGCCAGACAAGCTGAGATCGCTTGGAGTGCCCACACGGCTGCAAAAGCCGGGGCAAAAGACGCTCCCGTGGCCTCATAGATGGATTTCACCAGGAGTTCTATCTGCCTGTCAGTGGCATCTTTTAGTGATGAGCCATCTGCAACCGAAACCACAGATCTAGCCGCCAATCTGGAGACTGGGGGATCCACCTTAGGACATTGAGCCCAACCCTTAACTACGTCAGCGGGGAAGGGGTAACGTGTGTCAGTAAGGCGCTTAGTAAAGCGCTTGTCCGGAACCGCTCTGGGCTTCTGGATGGCATCCCTGAAGTTAGAGTGATCAAAAAATGCACTCCGTGTACGTTTGGGAAAACGAAACTGGTGTTTCTCCTGCTGAGAGGCCGACTCCTCTATAGGTGGAGACGGGGGAGATAGATCCAACACCTGATTGATGGACGAGATAAGATCATTTACTAAGGCGTCCCCTTCAGGTGTATCAAGATTGAGAGCAACATCAGGGTCCGAGCCCTGAGCTGCAACCTCCGCCTCATCCTCCAGAGAGTCCTCAAGCTGGGAACCCGAGCAGCGTGAGGAAGTCGGGGAAGATTCCAAGCGAGCCCGCTTAGCTGGTCTGGGACTGTGGTCCGTGGAGGAGTCCTCCACGTGAGACCTAGGGCCCACCCCGGCCGGGGTGTACCGAGAGAGACCTGGAGGCGCCGACCTAACAGGGTCCGGGGCCTGTGTAAGGACCGGTCTGGACTGCAGGGCTTCCAGCAACTTGGCAGACCATTTGTCCATAGACTGAGCCATGGATTGTGAGAGTGACTCTGAGAGCTTTTCAGCAAAAACTGCAAGCTCTGTCGCTGCCACCTGGACAGGGGGAGCAGGGGGGTCTGCCTGAGCCGAGGGTCCCACTAGTGACCGAGGCTCCGGCTGAGCAAGCGTAACAGGGGTCGAGCATTGCTCACAGTGAGGGTACGTGGAACCCGCAGGTAACATGGCCCTACAAGAGGTACATGTCGCAAAAAAACCCTGTGCTTTAGTGCCCTTGCTCCTTGTGGCCGACATGCTGTTATGTCCTAGGAGCGTGATCACTGAGGGTATATAGAAAAAAGGGTATACAGCCCGGCCGAACAGAAATAAGTATTTATACCGGCACCCAAGGGGACCAACACCGAGTGACCGGTGCGGCTTACCGACCGCTAAAAAGCGGGGTGTGTGTGCTCCAGATTCCCTGCCTTGGTCTCCCAGAGCTGCAGAGCTGTTCTCTGTGATTCTCCACCGGCAGAATGTCCTAAAAATGGCTGCCGGAGCTCTCAGGGGAGGAGTGAAGCCAGGGGCGGCGTTAGGAAAAGTGCGGGAATCTGGGGTCCCCACAGTGATCAGTGAGGGGGGAGGGAGCATACAGGATGCCCCGGCCCTCACATCCGACGTCAGGTCGGCTGTCCCGCCCCTATCTCTGATAGACAGGCCCGGGGGCGGGAGTTTTGCCACTAGGCCGCGATGAAGCCGGGGACTAAATTTAATACCGCGGCCGACAAGCAGGCACAGTCGGCGCGGTAGTCCCCGGTCTTCACAATTCAGCAGTCAATTGCGGCGTCCGGAAACCAGGCGCTCCATACACAGTCCCCATGGGGACACAGAGTACCTCGTGGATGCAGGGCCCTGTCCCTGAGGATAGATAAGCTCCTGTCCAGCAGATTCCCTCAGGGGCTGCAGAGGGAGCACGGTCCCAGAATCTGGATGACCGCTTCGGATCCCACTTCTACCAGAGCCCTCAGGGATGGAGAAGGAAACACGGCATGAGGCTCCGGCCGTCGTACCCGCAATGGGTACCTCAACCTTAACAGCACCGCCGACTTAGTGGGGTGAGAAGGGAGCATGCCGGGGGCCCCGTAGGGGCCCTCTTTTCTTCCAACCGATACAATCAGCAGCTGCTGCTGACTAAAATGGAGATGTGTGAGTGGATGTGTGCCTCCTTCCACACAAAGCATAAAACTGAGGAGCCCGTGATGCACGGGAGGGTGTATAGGCAGAGGGGAGGGGTTACACTTTTGAGTGTAATACTTTGTGTGGTCTCCGGAGGCAGAAGCTATACACCCAATTGTCTGGGTCTCCCAATGGAGCGACAAAGAAATAGCTGCTAGGAAACCACTGCTAAGGACAGGCAACAAGCAGAAGAGACTTGTTTGGGCTAAAGAACACAAGGAATGGACATTAGACCAGTTGAAAACAGGGTATATATAAGACCCCAATATTTCTATTCAAAATAGGGGCTAGCCTTGACTCATGCTGTTGGAGTTGCTGACGCAGATTTGATCCATCTAATGTTGAATTGTCTGGGCCTGAGAAGATATTGAACGGGTGTGCTTGACCTCATCGACTCGGTGTATAATTGTCATACAGATTACGGACCCCCGATGTGTGTTCTTGGATACACTGCGGAAATCCCTATCCAAGAGAGCGATAAGACAGCTATCGCGCGTATTCTATACCAAGCATGGAAGGTCATAGTACTATATTGAAAAACAGTAGGGCCTCAGATACCAAAGAATTGATTGAAAAAGTAAATAATACACTCACACCAGGAGTGCGCTCTTAAACCAAGTTACTCTTATATGAAAGTGAATTTTCTCATAGGAAATAATTGGAACACAAATAATTCGTTCCACAACCAAAAATATTGTATTCATATAAAACTATTACAGTACACGAATACAAAATACTGTGCAGTACAGTAAAAGCATATAAGACAGATTAAACTTTACGTTAGCTTACAATAGAATTGTTGGTGTACGGGAGGTACAATACAATCAATGTGCTGCACTGGTTATCAATAAGAAAGTACAATACTGTATCCACAAATGCAAAGTGATAGACATGCTGTATAGTATATATTGTACTGTATTTATTATTATTATTATTATTATTATTATTATTATTATTAGTATTATTATTAATAATTTATTTATAAAGCACCATTGATTCCATGGTGCTGTACTGTACAATGGTATACTGTGTACAAGTATACAGTACATATGTATAGAAATTTACCTTCAGAGCTGGTCAGAGCCTGGTGAAAGGACAGAACCGGAAGTGTGCACAGTGAATATTTGCTCTTATTGCAAAGCATTACTCTTAAACCAAGTTACAAATTTTTAGAAAGCTTCGCTTGTCTTTCAAAACTACCTCAAACCAAGTTACTCTTAATCCAAGGTTCCACTGTGTATGTACATACATATATATATATATATATATATATATATATATATACATATATATATATATAATATATATATATATATATATACACACATATATATATATATATATATATACATATATATATATATAATATATATATATATATACACACATACATACATACATACATATATATATATATATATATATATATATATATATATATATATATATATATATATATTTATTATATACAGTCATATGAAAAAGTCTGGGCACCCCTATTAATGTTAACTAGTGATGAGCGAGTGCTAAAAAGCTCGGGTGCTCGAGGCTCGGGCCGAGCATCCCAAGATACTCGTGTACTCGGCCCGAGCAACGAGCCCAATGTTATCCTATGGGAGACCCGAGTATTTTTGTGAAATGACCACCGGCAGCATGTAGAAACCATAAAACTGTAAATTTAAAAAAAAAACGTGCGTGTGTGTGTAAGCGTGCATATATATATACACGCGGAGTGGAGTGCGGGAGGGGCCGTAGCCGAGCGGGGAAGTGTCGGGCTAAAGGCACGGTCATTCTGTGAGGGCCGGCCAATCACTGCAATTCCACAAGTAACAGGGCTGTGGCATTGCGGTCTGCCAGCCAATCCCTGCATAAGGGCTGGCTCTAAAAAGAGCGCCAACATGAAGACCACGAGTACAGCACGAGTATCGTGAAATTACTCGGTCCCCGCCGAGTAGCCCGAGTACAGTGATACTCGTGCGAGTACCGAGTAGTGACAAGCATACTCGCTCAACACTAATGTTAACCTTTTTCTTTATAACAATTTGGGTTTTTGCAGCACCTATTTCAGTTTCATATATCTAATAACTGATGGACGCAGTTATATTTCTGGATTGAAATGAGGTTTATTGTACTAACAGAAAATGTGCAATCCGCATTTAAACAAAATTTGACCGGTGCAAAAGTATGGGCACCCTTATCAATTTCTTGATTTGAACACTCCTAACTACTTTTTACTGACTTACTAAAGCACTAAATTGGTTTTGTAACCTCATTGAGCTTTGAACTTCATAGGCAGGTGTATCCAATCATAAGAAAAGGTATTTAAGGTGGCCACTTGCAAGTTGTTCTCCTATTTGAATCTCCTATGAAGAGTGGCATCATGGGCTCCTCAAAACAACTCTCAAATGATCTGAAAACAAAGATTATTCAACATAGTTGTTCAGGGGAAGGATACAAAAAGTTGTCTCAGAGATTTAAACTGTCAGTTTCCACTGTGAGGAACATAGTAAGGAAATGGAAGAACACAGGTACAGTTCTTGTTAAGCCCAGAAGTGGCAGGCCAAGAATAATATCAGAAAGGCAGAGAAGAAGAATGGTGAGAACAGACAATCCACAGACCACCTCCAAAGACCTGCAGCATCATCTTGCTGTAGATGGTGTCAATGTGCATCAGTCAACAATACAGCGCACGTTGCACAAGGAGAAGCTGTATGGGAGAGTGATGCGAAAGAAGCCGTTTCTGCAAAACAGAGTCGCCTGAGGTATGCAAAAGCACATTTGGACAAGCCAGTTACATTTTGGAAGAAGGTCCTGTGGACTGATGAAACAAAGATTGAGTTGTTTGGTCATATAAAAAGGCGTTATGCATGGAGGCAAAAAAACACGGCATTCCAAGAAAAGTACTTGCTACCCACAGTAAAATTTGGTGGAGGTTCCATCATGCTTTGGGGCTGTGTGGCCAATGCCGGCACCGGGAATCTTGTTAAAGTTGAGGGTCGCATGGATTCAACTCAGTATCAGCAGATTCTTGACAATAATGTGCAAGAATCAGTGATGAAGTTGAAGTTACGCAGGGGATGGATATTTCAGCAAGACAATGATCCAAAACACCGCTCCAAATCTACTCAGGCATTCATGCAGAGGAACAATTACAATGTTCTGGAATGGCCATCCCAGTCCCCAGACCTGAATATCATTGAACATCTGTGGGATGATGTGAAGCGTGCGATCCATGCTCGGCAACCATCAAACTTAACTAAACTGGAATTGTTTTGTAAACAGGAATGGTCAAATATACCTTCATCCAGGATCCAGGAACTCATTAAAAGCTACAGGAAGCGACTAGAGGCTGCTATTTTTTGCAAAAGGAGGATCTACAAAATATTAATGTCACTTTTATGTTGAGGTGCCCATACTTATGCACCGGTCAAATTTTGTTTAAATGCAGATTGCACATTTTCTGTTAGTACAATAAACCTCATTTCAATCCAGAAATATTACTCAGTCCATCAGTTATTAGATATATGAAACTGAAATAGCTGCTGCAAAAACCCAAATTGTTATAAAGAAAAAAGGTTCACATTAATAGGGGTGTCCAAACTTTTTCATATGACTGTGTATATATAAATGTACATGTAGTATATTGTTTCCTGAGTTGGGTAGGGGAATTATTTGTATGGAGGGTGGGGTGGGGGTGGGATGGGGACTGTTTTGCATACTTGCATGTATGCATATTTTCTTTGAACCAAAATTGTTTAATAAAAAATTATATGATTTAAAAAAAAATAAATAAATAAAAAAATACCCAGGACAATTTTACCTCTGCTCCATTTATAACATTTGGTGGTTTGGACACTTGATCTTCCAATCTGGAAACTTGCTGCCTCAGTCGTGAAGTGTCCTCTCTTCTGGACTGCAGATCTTGCCGGGCCGTCGTCACCTCCTGTCTGAGCTGCAGGTTCTCCTCTCGCAGGCTCCTGACTTCCTCCATCTCCTCGTTGAGCTGTCTTTGGAGAATTTCACATTTCTTCTTGTGCTCGGGGAGTGCGGAGCTGTGAATATGAAGACAGAATAATTGTAATAAGAGAACAGTCGCCCAATTCATTCATCTGGAATCCTCCAATTATGTGGAGTTTTCAGGGTCATAAAAGGCACAAATTCTTCGGCTGAGAGCATAAAGCCAACCATAATCATTTTTCCTAATTCCACCATGGTCAGAGTAAATTATTTGGGGAGAGGGAATTATATTCTTCCAGTCTAGTTTCCCTTAATGAGTTGATACACATGGCACTTCTGGGGTGGTACTCAAGTAGGGTCCAAAACCGTCTCAAGTAGATGTAGAAACTTGGCACTCAAGATAAATGTGAATAGTGGTCTTTTATTGAGAAGAACTTGTAGGACCAGCATAGGCACAGACGTTTTGGTCAAAGACCTCCATTGCCACATAGACAGCGGTGGACACCGCGTCATACCTGACTACGCCACTTGCTACACCTTCTGAGGACCCTCTGCACGCACACTGATGAAGGTCTTTGATCGAAATGTGTGTGCTTGTGCTGGTGCTACAAGTTCTTCTCAATAAAAGACCACTATTCACATTTATCTTGAATGACAAGTTTCTACATCTAGTTTCCCTTAACAGCAGCAGGAATTGGATAGGGCATGTTAAAATCCAACCCTGATCCTTCGTTCTCCTGTTCCCCGCGTAAAATAATTGTCTGAACTCAACTTTTCCCGAATGTGTATGGCGAGTTGTGTGGAGGACACGTGGCCTTCACATTTACCGTTTTACCCTAGTGACATCCAACCGCCCCGAGCTGTTCATAGTGTTGGCCTCCAATGATAGTGAGTAGATAAATCCCAGCTAATATTCTAGATGTGCATATACCTCACAGCTTCTCGCTCCATTTCCAGAGTCTTGATCTTGTCCTGTAATTGTTGGTACGTTTGTTTCATGTCACCCGAGGATTTCTGGTCATTTATCTGCATCTTTTCACATTGACCTTGAAGCTCTGATACCTAAGAAACATTGATATTATACACAACATAGTCAATGCCGTGATTATACAGACCATTAACAGAACTGGGCTGAGACTCCGAAAAAGGCTCGGTGACAACAATATAGCAGAGATGTTGGTTGCCACTCTGATTTCCTAACTTGGGACCATCTGACCAGAACTAAAGAGGATTCCACAGGTTGTCCCCTTGTGCCACAATATGAATACGGATTAAAATGGTTGACTCAGTCTCTGGTGTCCCACATTTGCACAGCAGAGGGGTCTCTAGGCATAGAATGGGGCTCTTTATTATACACTATGGGAAATGGGGAAGGAACCGAGGCTTCCACATGAGTGTTTCCGTATTGCCTGAAAAGACAGTGGAGAGTAACCATGCTTGTGTAGCCACCTCTCCTCTACAGACTGAATGCACTAGTCTCCTATTTTGATCCCAGTAATCTGACCCCCTGTCAGACAGTCATGTGGTTTCTGGCAATAGAAGGTCACAGCGTTTGACTGCACAAAACTTTCTATTGTTCCTGCTGTCAGTATTCATTGGTATAGGTAGCTTTCCTGCTGGATTTTTATCTTTCACCCATTTGGACCCAGCAGGAGCTCGACTTCCACCCAGCTGCTGATCATGAGTATTCTCTTGGTGCTTAAATACTCCCTTCTTCTGTGGACTAGTGCTGGTGAAATTTTTGCAGTTCATTCTAGCTCTGGTTGCAAGCAGGTGGCTTGCTCTCATCTATAGTATCGTTGCTGAAGCTTTGCTGAACTCCTGCCTGTTTCATCTGTAGATAAGTAGTTCATATACTCTCCCCTGTGTGTCCTCCTTGTGTCTTCCTTTCGCGTTTAGTGAAGTTGACGAAGAGCTCATCCCATGCGTTCCCTATTTAGGGCCCAGCACTAGGGACACTATGGTCAAGTATACGGCTCGGCGCATAGGTGCGAAAGCTATCTAGTGTGGTGAGGGACCCCAGGGTGCAGCAGGTTTGGTCAGGGTCCCTAGACGCAGGGGTTGCCTTCCCTTACCTTTTGCCACTTGCTTGGAACTTCCCAGTACCTAGCGTGACACCCCTTCCCCCCCCCCCCCCCCCACAAATAAATAAACATTTTGATTTTTTCCCACCATAAAAAATTCAAACTATATAAATGGGAGACAATTTACAAAAGGTTTTCCCGCTAAATACATTTTAGTATATACAACAACGTCACCAGTCCTGAGAACGGAGGTCCTAAAGTCCCCTAGGTTAATGGAACGGCTGCCACGTATGTACACAATCACTCTATTTACAAGTGGGACCCCCATAAATCCCCATAGAGGTGAATAAATTGGTGGTCGTGCATGCAGACTACAGCTCCATTCACACAGGCAATTTTGGAATCCCTATCAGTCCCATGGAAATAAACGGAGAGGTAGTTACGGGACCAGGCCTCTAACAGGACAAGCCCTTTTATTAATTAGTGACCTGACAGATTTCCCAATCTATCAGGTTCAAGACATTCATAATCACCTTATTCTCTAAAAGATACTTCTCTCTCCCCAGTTGCTCATTTTTCACACGTAAGTTGTGATTTTCTTGTTCTTTGCTCTTCAAGTTCTTGTTCATTTCCTTTAGTTTTATTTTCAAAACTTCCAGATCCTAATAAAGGAGAATTAATAAAAAAATTATTCACAAGATATGCTTGATCGGTAGAGGTCTCACCTGTGGAATTTAGGTCCCCCAGTTCCAATCATTTCCAAGGTGTTAGTATTTACATGCATTGTTCTCTACTGGGGTCTACAGGAGCTGAAGCTGCGGGCTATAATAAACTGGACAGTATTGTCGGTGCCGAAGCAAGCGTCCTAGGTTCGTACAGCGCTCGCTCGCTCACTGAAGACCGTGACTAACAGTGATGGTCCTGCTTATTAAGTTATGGTCCTGCTGATTAGCTGCTCGCAGTATACACTTTGGCCGGTCCGTGCTGTGGGGTATCAGCATAAGTCACTAAGGCTGCTTTCACACATCAGTTTTTCGCCGTCAGGCACAATCCGGCGAATTGCGGATAAGACAGATCCGGCGTCGGATCCGTTTTATTCCCCATAGACTTGTATTAGCGCCGGATGGCCTTGCGTTGCATGGACCCGGAGAAATTTCTTCGTCCGGCTGCCGGGAAAGGACGCAGCATGGAACGTTTTTTGACAACGGCAAAAAAACGGACCATGCCGGATCCGGCGCCATCCGGAATGTTGTATAATGGAAGCCTATGGGCGCTGGATCCGTTGTCATCCAGCATATGATGGAATCCAATGACTGATCCGGTTTTTAAAACTGAGCATGTTCAGTATCACAATGGATCCGTCAAAAAACGGAAGGAACACATGGAAAAAACTGATGTGACGGACCAGTTTTTTCGCCGGATCGTGCCTCATGGCAAAAAAATGATGTGTGAAAGCAGCCTAATAGAACGATTTATAATTATGATTATACTGAAGAGTTCTGCAATATAACAATTTTTTGGTGAAAGTGGTGGGACGCACGAAAGGCATTGCCCAGTTTACAAAACTGATTTTCATAGATGCGGTTAAGGAATCCGTAGTTACTAGATAGGTCTGTTCAGGATTCAAAGTAGAGAGCGGTTACAGAGAGACTCCGGAGAAGCAGCCATGTCCTATATAACAATGTAATATAGGGACAATGTTATGCCTTATTTGTCCTGTGGTGGCGCTCTAGGGAAATTGAAAAACTTAAGCCCCATACACATTAGATGATTAGATGAGTTTTTGACTGAACACTCGCCTACTGGGGTTACGTCAGGTATAAGGGAAGCCCCGGCGAGCGCCGCAACACATAGGGTACACAATACAATGGTGGGCCTTGGCGCTAGGGAGCGGGGTCACCTCCTGTCACTCATCAGAGGCTGATCCCTGCACTCTTTAGCGTCCCCATACGGGTACGTCCCCTTGTCACGTGTCTAGGCCCTCACTTGCCTTGAACTCACCCTGGCTAGTGAGAAGGCTGGTGAGAGTACGATAGTCTCACCACTGCAATAATAAAACATAAAAGAAGGGAGACAGACAAGGGGAAAATATAAAATAATGGGAAGACAGATAATGGGAAAACAGACACAAAAGGAAAACACTCCAAGCTCCTCCAATGCAGCTAAACAGCACAGTCACAACTGTCACGACTCCTCAGCTTCTTCCAGAGACTGGCTCCTTACAAAGTGGTCAGCATAAGAATGAAGATTCTATCACTGGTGTCAGATGGTAAGACGAATGACTTTTTATAGGGAAGGGGGGTGGTCACAAAAACCTGCACCTGGGATTAAAGCTTCAAAGGACAGCCAGATAAGAAAGAGTCCATAATCCCTTTAACACTAAAAGCATGTAGATTTCACTCAAATACAAGTAGTGGATTTGTGAGCAATAAGGTGTTGTGACCTTCTGATCCCAGACTTGTCTTAAGTCTCCCTAAAGGTCCAGTCACACTAAGCAACTTACCAGCGATCCCAACAACGATAGGGATCGCTGGTAAGTTGCTAGGAGGTTGCTGGTGAGATGTCACACTGCGACGCTCCAGCGATCCCACCAGCAACCTGAGCTGGCAGGGATCGCTGGAGCGTGGCTACACAAGTTGCTGGTGAGCTCACCAGCAACCAGTGACAAGCCCCCAGCGCCGCGTGGAAGCTGCTGCGCTTGGTAACTAAGGTAAATATCGGGTAACCAACCCGATATTTACCTTGGTTACCACCGCACGGAGCTACACGTGCAGAGAGCAGGGAGCAGCGCACACTGAGCGCTGGCTCCCTGCTCTCCTAGTTACAGCACACATCGGGTTAATTACCCGATGTGTGCTGCAGCTAAATGTGCACAGAGCAGGGAGCAGCGCACAATGCTTAGCGCTGGCTCCTTGCTCTCCTAGTTACAGCACACATCGGGTTAATTACCCGATGTGTGCTGCAGCTACATGTGCACAGAGCAGGGAGCAGCGCACACTGCTAAGCGCTGGCTCCCTGCTCTCCTAGTTACAGCACACATCAGGTTAATTACCCGATGTGTGCTGCAGCTACATGTGCACAGAGCAGGGAGCAGCGCACACTGCTTAGCGCTGGCTCCCTGCTCTCCTAGTTACAGCTCACATGGGGTTAATTTCCCGATGTGTGCTGTAGCTACATGTGCACACAGCAGGAGCCGGCAGCACAGGCAGTGAGAGCAGCGGAGGCTGGTATCAAAGGTAAATATCGGGTAACCAAGGACAGGGCTTCTTGGTTACCCGATGTTTACATTGGTTACCAGCCTCCGCAGAAGCCGGCTCCTGCTGCCTGCACATTTAGTTGTTGCTGTCTCGCTGTCACACACAGCGATCTGTGCTTCACAGCGGGACAGCAACAACTAAAAAATGGCCCAGGACATTCAGCAACAACCAACGACCTCACAGCAGGGGCCAGGTTGTTGCTGGATGTCACACACAGCAACATCGCTAGCAACGTCACAAAAGTTGTTCGTTAGCAGCAATGTTGCTAGCGATGTTGCTTAGTGTGACGGGGCCTTAAAGCTGAGTGTTGGTGTGTTCTCTATAAAGCCACTGCTACCAGTCACAATACAATACTAAAAAAATACAGACTCTACCCGGTATAATGGCAGCACTTCGGACACAACCCCTAGTGGCAGATTTGGGAAGTGCATTGAAGAAAACCATCTTTATCAGCATCAAAACTCACCAGCAAAGATCCATAGATCACTATCACAGAGAAGTCTGATCACACACAGGCCATAGACATTGCCGGTCACCTAACCAATATCCTGAATGTTTCTAGAACTGCACAGGACCCATACTGTGCACTCACAGAGGATAGGAAATATTACCGGCCGTTCTGGAGAGTATAGGTGTCAGCGTGTGCGAATATAACTGTGATCATGTCTGATCCTGCCCTGTACATGTCCTCCAGTGTAACGTGGCTGATAGCTTATAATTAGGGAGGGTAATGGCAGTTTCTCAGTTTTATCATCACTTTCAATAGGAATAATTAGATCTCCTTGTGCGGTAAATGCTGGCAAAGGCAGCGACTTAGAAGAGAAGCAGAAAAGAAGAAGGCCGCTGGGATTAGGCAAATACTTTGTGACCTGAGCTGCGGAACGGTTCAAGGCAAATAATGTCCAGCATCAGAAATGGCCAAGAATCTCGGTGTCTGTGGTGCGTGTGCTCTCATTTGTATTTTTGGAAGGGATGGAGGTGGAGGGGGTCACTGACGGTCCACATAAAAAATGGAGACATGGTTTATATTGGTCTGATCTGTGTATCAAAATCACCCATTCAAGTTAATGGCTCAGTAAAAAAAAAAAATGGACAGTGCACAGATGTCATCTGAGTGAAGTGATACTGTGATTTTCACTGATGGTTTTATTTTTGCATACGAGGAAAACAGATGATATGCAGATGGTAGAAATGAACAAATGGAAGAAAAACGGATACAGCAGACTGATGAAAAAGCGGAGGTGTGAACTCGACCTGAAGATTTCTCAGCTCGGACCTATCTATTGCACACGGTTTGGATTCTCAATGTTGCACTGCACTGTTTGGATTCTCAATGCTGCACTGCACTGTTTGGATTCTCAATGTTGCACTGCACTGTTTGGATTCTGAATATTGCACTGCACTGTTTGGATTCTCAATGTTGCACTGCACTGTTTGGATTCTCAATGTTGCACTGCACTGTTTGGATCTGAATGTTGCACTGCACTGTTTGGATTCTCAATATTGCACTGCACTGTTTGGATTCTCAATGTTGCACTGCACTGTTTGGATCTGAATGTTGCACTGCACTGTTTGGATCCTCAATGTTGCACTGCACTGTTTGGATTCTGAATATTGCACTGCACTGTTTGGATTCTCAATATTGCACTGCACTGTTTGGATTCTCAATGTTGCACTGCACTGTTTGGATTCTCAATGTTGCACTGCACTGTTTGGAGTCTGAATATTGCACTGCACTGTTTGGATTCTCAATGTTGCACTGCACTGTTTGGATTCTGAATATATCACTGCACTGTTTGGATTCTGAATATTGCACTGCACTGTTTGGATTCTCAATGTTGCACTGCACTGTTTGGATTCTGAATATTGCACTGCACTGTTTGGATTCTCAATGTTGCACTGCACTGTTTGGATTCTCAAAGTTGCACTGCACTGTTTGGATTCTGAATATATCACTGCACTGTTTGGATTCTCAATATTGCACTGCACTGTTTGGATTCTCAATGTTGCACTGCACTGTTTGGATTCTGAATATTGCACTGCACTGTTTGGATTCTCAATGTTGCACTGCACTGTTTGGATTCTGAATATTGCACTGCACTGTTTGGATTCTCAATGTTGCACTGCACTGTTTGGATTCTCAATGTTGCACTGCACTGTTTGGATTCTCAATGTTGCACTGCACTGTTTGGATTCTCAATGTTGCACTGCACTGTTTGGATTCTCAATGTTGCACTGCACTGTTTGGATTCTGAATGTTGCTCTGCACTGTTTGGATTCTGAATATTGCACTGCACTGTTTGGATTCTCAATGTTGCACTGCACTGTTTGGATTCTTAATGTTGCACTGCACTGTTTGGATTCTCAATGTTGCACTGCACTGTTTGGATTCTGAATGTTGCTCTGCACTGTTTGGATGTTGCACTCCCTTCAAATTTTGTACTATATCTGGAAAAATGCCTATTATGTTTCACGCTTGTGCTTGGTAGTATACGTATACTCTGCTGAACGCATATATACCTGCTGCACGTCTGACAGCCTTTTTACGTCCGCGCTCTCCTTTTGCGCTGATGCGAGCATCTCTTCTTTCATTTCCCGCTGCTCCGCCATCTCGGTCAGCTCCGCTTCCAGGTTCATAATCTATTGATACAAACCAGATCATTTATATAAAACAGAGTAAATAAGTAAAATTTACCTGTAATCATTTTGAGACTTACCATGTGACATGCAACATGATTACATTTTCAATGACGGTTTACAGTCAGAAATAAAGCGGTCACAGACAGGTGACAGGCCCGGAGGAGAGGAGCCTTCCCGTCAGGAGAGGTGCTGGCTGTCGCTGCCGTACACAGAATGTCACAAGTTTCAGGCACTTTAGTGTTTGTGGTATCCCGGCAACGGCATTCCGTGCACCAATTCCCCACAAATGGAAACAATCGGTGCTTCTTCTCCAACAAAACCAATGGCAGCGAGAGGCGCCATCTAGTGGACGTGCTCCGCATTGTGCTCATTTTCCGTTGTTTGCAGGACATTGAGGGCCCGAGTATATTATTTATTACACACAAGTTGCAGAAATAGACCAGTGAGCAATCAGGTTGTGACCCTTAAAGGGTTTGTCCCATTAAAACAAGTTATGACCAATCTGCTGTATAGGTGATCAGTGAGAATTCGATTGCTGGGATCCGCTCTAATTGGCAGAACTGGGAATTTATATTCCTGTTACAAAATGGAGTGATAGATTGAACGGCCAAGTGTCGCTCCTTTCATTCTCTATTGGGCTGCTGGAAAAAGCCAAGCGTAGCCCGAGCAGTCCCATAGAGAATGATTACTGTGCAGGTTGAGCACGCGCACTGCTGCCCCATGGGGGGGTTAAAGGGAACCTATCACTGGATGCTTGTAATACCTAATGGTCGGCGCGGAGCAGACTGGTCGGATGGGCGTCTCCATTCTCCGAGTCCCGAGCCTCCTCCTTCGGCCATCTTTGTACTCCTTCTGAAGCTAGTGTGGATGACGCGTTCTACGTGTTCTACACAGTGAGGTCCTGCGCAGGCGCACTTTCATCTGCCTTGAGCAGGGCAGATCAAAGTATTGTACTGCACCTGCGCAAGACCTCACTGTCGGCTAGTGTAGATGACGTAGAACGTGTCATCCACACTAGCTTCAGAAGGAGGACAAAGATGGCCGAAAGAGGAGGTGCGAGACCCGGAGAACGGAGACACCCGTCCGACCAGTCTGCTCCGCGCCGACTGTTAGGTGAGTATTATAAACATCCGGTGACAGGTTCCCTTTAAAGAGCACTGTTCTGCTGATCAGTGCGGGTTCCAGGGGTCGACAAGTTATCCTCTATCCTGGGTATAGAGGATAACTTGTTTTCACTGGACAACCCCTTTAATTCTTATGTTCCTAATTAGTATATTTTAATATGTGACTGCAGAGGGGCTGTCTTACGTTCTCACTTAGTAAATATGCTGTGGATTTTCTGGGACAGATCTGTGGATTGAAAATTGCAGCCTATTACAGAAATATGAGAACTATAGGGGTTGTCCACTATGCACCGTGGCTCAGTGGTTAGCACGGCAGCCTTGCAGGGCTGGGGTCCTGGGTTCAAATCCCACCAAGGACACCATATGCAAGGAGTTTGTATGTTCTCCCCGTGTTTGCGTGGGTTTCCTCCCACACTCCAAAAGCATACAGATAGGGAATTTAGATTGTGAGCCCCAATGGGGACAGCGTTGATAATGTGTGTAAAGCGCTGTGGAATTTATAGCGCTATATAAATGAATAAATATTATTATTATATTATTATTTGGATATTGAAGACCTAACCCTTAGGATATGTCATCAATATCACACCAGTGAGGGTCCAAAACCCAGCTACGACCTTGATCAGTTGTTATTACCTCCATCGGCAGCCAGAACAGCTCAGCTCTGCGCACCGTGTAGAGGCAGCCGCCGGGTACAGCAGATCATATCCAATTCTTTTCAATATGAGTCGATCTGCAGCACTCGAGAAGGGCCACTAAAAACTGCACGAAGCTGAAGCGGTCCGACTCCATTCAAAGTTTACATCCGTCAGTGGGTGGAAGTTATAGCAGCAGATCCTACGGGTTTTAGGTGTCAAACCGTCGTTGGTCTGATATTGATGACCCATCCTAATACGGGCGTCACGCGGTCCGATCTATCGTGCGATCGCACGAGCGATCGTACCCGCCCCCGTTGTTTGTGTGTCACGGGCAAATCGCTGCCCGTGTCGCACAAAGTCGTTAAACCCCCGTCACATGTACTTACCTGCTGAGCGACCTCGCTGTGGGCGGTGAACATCCTCTTCCTGAAGGGGGAGGAGCGATGTTCGGCATCACAGCGACGTCACACAGCCGCCGGCCAATAGAAGCGGAGGGGCGGAGATGAGCGGGACGTAAACATCCCACCCACCTCCTTCCTTCCGCATAGCCGGCGGGTGCCGCGGGACGCAGGAAAGCTGTGTTCATCTTTCCCGGGTGTCACACGGTGCGATGTGTGCTGCCCCGGGTACGATGAACAACCAGAGCACAAAAAAATAAACGATATTTTAAAAATAAACGACGAGTACACGACTCACGATTTTTAACCGATTTGCGAACGTTCAGCGTCGCTTGGAGGCGTCACACGAAACGACGTCGCAAACGATACCGGATGTGCGTCACAAAAAGTGTGACCTCGACGATGCATCGCACGATGGATCGTCTCGTGTGATGCCCGCATAAGGCTGTTTCATCAATACAAAAAAGAGAATTTTGTTACTTACCGTAAATTCTTTTTCTTATAGTTCCGTATTGGGAGACCCAGACCATGGGTGTTTAGCTTCTGCCTCCGGAGGACACACAAAGTACTACACTTAAAAGTGTAGCTCCTCCCTCTGAGCTTATACACCCCCTGGTAGCCAGTCCTAGCCAGTTTAGTGCAAAAGCTGAAGGAGAATAGCCACCCACAAGTAGAACCGAGCAAGAACTGGAACAACCGGAGACTCTGTCCACGACAACAAACGGAACAAGAAAATTGCCAACAGGCAACAGGGAGGGAGCTGGGTCTCCCAATACGGAACTATAAGAAAAAGAATTTACGGTAAGTAACAAAATTCTCTTTTTCTTTATTGTTCCTTTGGGAGACCCAGACCATGGGACGTTCCAAAGCTGTCCCTGGGTGGGAATAAACAGAAAAAACTAAGAAGTAGGCGGAGCCTAACTTCACAAGTGGGCGACAGCCGCCTGAAGGATGCGTCTGTCCAAGCTCGCATCTGCCGAAGCATGAGCATGCACTTGGTAGTGCTTCGAAAAGGTATGCAGGCTAGTCCAAGTGGCAGCCTGACAGACTTGTTGAGCCGTAGCCTGGTGCCTAAAAGCCCAAGAGGCACCGACAGCTCTGGTCGAGTGTGCTTTGATCCCCGGCGGGGGAGGCACCTGAGTACTCTGGTAGGCGTCCGAAATGGTCGATCTAATCCAATGGGCCAAGGTCGGCTTAGAAGCAGAGAGACCCTTGCGCCGCCCTGTGGTTAGCACAAAAGGAGAGGTGCACCGCCTAAGCGCAGCGGTGCGAGACACATAGATCCGGAGAGCACGCACCAGATCTAGAGTATGCAGCGCTTTCTCAAAGCGATGAACAGGGGCCGGACAGAAGGAAGGCAAGGAAATATCCTGGTTAAGGTGGAAGGGAGAGACCACCTTAGGAAGAAAGTCCGGGGTCGGACGGAGAACTACCTTGTCTTGGTGAAAAACCAAAAAAGGTGACTCCGAGGAGAGCGCAGCCAAATCAGAGACTCTCCTGAGAGAAGTTATGGCAACTAGAAAGGCCACCTTTTGAGAAAGACGATACAAAGAAACCTCCCTAAGGGGCTCGAAAGGGGGTTTCTGCAATACCGTGAGGACCAACTTAAGGTCCCAGGGATCCAAGGGCCGCCGATAAGGCGGAATGATGTGAGACGCACTTTGCATGAAGGTGCGGACCTGAGCCAGCCGGGCGAGTCGCCGCTGGAACAGCACTGATAGAGCTGAGACTTGTCCCTTGAGAGAGTTGAGGGACAGTCCTAGCTGCAGACCGGACTGTAAAAAAGACAGAAGGGTCGGCAACGAGAATGGCCAAGGAGAATGGCCGGAAGAGCGACACCAGGACAGGAAAATTTTCCAAGTCCTGTGATAGATCTTGACGGAGGAAGACTTACGGGCCCGAGTCATAGTGGAGATGACTTCAGGAGGAATACCAGAAGCCGTCAAAATCCAGGACTCAAGAGCCACGCCATCAATTTGAGTGCCGCAGAATTCGGGCGGAAAAACGGACCTTGCGAGAGCAGGTCTGGACGGTCCGGAAGATGCCACGGCATCTCCACGGACAGTTGGAGCAGGTCCGGATACCAAGCTCGCCTGGGCCAGTCCGGTGTAATGAGGATGACTCGACGGCCCTCCATTCTGATCTTGCGCAGGACTCTGGGCAAGAGAGCTAGAGGGGGAAACACGTAGGACAGACGAAACTGGGACCAGTCTTGAACCAGAGCGTCCGCGGCGAAGGCCGGAACCTTGTTGTTGTGACGGGATGCCATTAAGTCCACGTCCGGAGTGCCCCACTTGAGGCAGATTGACTGAAACACTGCCGGGTGCAGGGACCACTCGCCACCGTCCACGGATTGACGGCTGAGATAATCTGCCTCCCAGTTTCCTACGCCAGGGATGTGGACTGCGGATATGGTGGACTTGGAGTCCTCCGCCCATTGAAGAATGCGTTGGACCTCCAACATTGCCAGGCGGCTGCGTGTCCCGCCTTGGTGATTGATGTAGGCAACCGCTGTCGCGTTGTCTGACTGGACTCGAATGTGCCTGCCAGCCAACAGGTGGTGAAAGGCTAGGAGAGCTAGAAGCACAGATCTGGTTTCCAGCACATTGATTGAAAGGGCTGACTCGGACGGAGTCCAAGTGCCCTGTGCTCTGTGGTGGAGATGTACCGCTCCCCAGCCGGATAGGCTGGCATCCGTGGTGAGAATCACCCAGGACAGAGTCAGGAAGGAGCGCCCTTGGGACAGGGAGAGGTGTCGAAGCCACCACTGAAGAGAGCTCCTGGTCCGTGGCGACAGAGCCACTAACCTCTGTAAGGAGGAAGGCCGCTTGTCCCAACAGCGGAGAATGTCCAGCTGCAGAGGACGCAGATGGAACTGGGCAAAGGGAACCGCCTCCATGGAGGCCACCATTTGACCCAGCACCTGCATCAGACGCCTGAGGGTATAACGGCGGGGCCTCAGGAGAGAGCGCACCGCCAACCAGTGACAGCTGTTTGTCTAAGGGCAACTTCACAAGTGCCGGCAACGTCTCGAACTGCATCCCTAGGTACGTGAGACTCTGGGTCGGAGTCAGAGTGGATTTGGGAAGATTGACAATCCACCCGAATTGGGCTAGGGTGGCGAGAGTGAGCGAAACACTCCGCTGACAGTCTGCGCTGGATGTACCCTTGACCAGAAGGTCGTCCAGATAAGGAAGCACTGTTAACCCCTGGAGGTGCAGGACCGCAATCACTGCCGCCATGACCTTGGTGAATACCCGAGGGGCCGTGGCTAACCCGAAGGGGAGAGCCACGAATTGGAAATGATCCACTCCTATCACAAAACGTAACCAACGCTGATGTGACACTGCGATTGGCACATGTAGATAGGCATCTATGATGTCGATGGACGCCAGGAACTCCCCTTGGGTCATAGAGGCAATGACTGATCGCAGAGACTCCATGCAAAAATGCCGCACCCGGACATGCTTGTTGAGAAGCTTGAGATCCAGGATGGGCCGGAAGGTACCGTCCTGTTTTGGAACTAGGAAGAGATTTGAGTAAAAACCTCTGAACCATTCCTGAGCGGGAACTGGGACAATCACTCCGTTTACCTGCAAGGACGCAACGGCCTGCGAAAAGGCGGCGGCCTTGGAGCAGGGGGGAGTTGAGAGAAAAAATCTGTTTGGAGGGCTGGAAGAGAATTCTATCCTGTAGCCGTGGGAGATGATGTCTCTCACCCACTGATCAGAGACTTGCTTTAACCAAGCGTCGCCAAAGTGGGAGAGCCTGCCACCGACTAAGGACGTGGCTGGAGCGGGCCGAGAGTCATGAGGAAGCTGCCTTAGTGGCAGAACCTCCTGCGGTCTTCTGCAGACGCGCTTTTGGGCGCCAGTTGGATTTCTGATCCTTGGCTGAGTTAGCGGACGAGGCGGAAGGCTTAGAGGATGACCAGTTGGAGGAACGAAAGGAACGAAACCTCGATTGATTCCTACCCTGGGCGGGTTTCCTGGTCTTGGTTTGTGGCATGGAAGTACTCTTCCCGCCAGTAGCTTCTTTAATGATTTCATCCAGCTGTTCACCAAACAGCCGTGAACCAGCAAAAGGGAGCCCAGCAAGAAACTTCTTGGAAGAAGCATCTGCCTTCCACTCTTGAAGCCACAAAATCCTGCGGATAACAAGAGAATTGGCTGAAGCCACCGCAGTGCGGTGAGCAGCCTCTAGCATGGCAGACATGGCATAGGATGAAAAAGCTGAAGCCTGAGCAGTTAAGGTAACCATCTCAGGCATAGATTCCTTGGTGAGGGAATGCATCTCCTCTAGAGAAGCAGAGATGGCTTTGAGAGCCCACACTGCTGCAAAAGTCGGGGAAAACGCGGCCCCCGCAGCTTCATACACAGATTTGGCCAGAAGGTCAATCTGACGGTCAGTGGAATCCTTAAGTGAGGTGCCGTCAGCCACCGACACAACGGTCCGGGCTGAGAGCCTAGACACCGGAGGGTCTACCTTTGGGGAGTGAGACCACTCCTTGACCACCTCAGGTGGAAATGGAAACCGGTCATCAGAACCACGCTTTGGAAAGCGTTTGTCAGGGCAGGCCCTGGGTTTGGTCACAGCGGTCTGAAAACTGGAGTGGTTAAAGAACACACTCTTCACGCTCTTAGGCGAGGTAAACTGATGTTTTTCTGCCAAAGAGAGTTGCTCCTCTGACACTGGCGGATTGAGATCCAGCACAGAATTAATAGACGCAATCAAATCACTAAGATCTGAGTCACCCTCAGAGAAATCGATGGGATACATAGCCTCCGAGCCCCCAGTAAGGGCATCCTCCTCATCTTGAGAGTCAGCTCTTGAGACAGAGCCGTGGGATGGGGAGGGGGAGGAAACCCTGCGCCTTCTCTTAGAAGGACGGGGTCTGGGATCAGATGATGAATCCTCCGTGAGCTCCGATGGACGGAGGTCAGAGGATAGGAGTCCTCTGTCAAGAGTATTAGAGGCACCCTGTGAGGGGGGCTGATGCATATTCATCAAAGTCCTGGACAAAAGCCCCATGGACTCAGCAAATGACTGGGATATGGACCTAGAAAAGGACTCTACCCAGGCCGGGGGTTCAATCACAGGTGCAGCAGCAGCCTGAGAGACCACTGGGGGTGAGACTCCAGGCTGTGGCACCGCCAAGTTAGAGCAACCATCACAGTGTGGATAAATGCTCGGCTCAGGCAGCAGGAGCTTACATGCAGTGCATGCAGAATAAAGCTTTGGAGCCTTGCTCCTTGTGTGAGACATGCTGCTGGAGTGGGGGCTTTGCAGAGAATGAACCCCAGGGAGAATATACAGAGGTCCACAACCGGAGACCGGCTGTGGCTTACCAGACCGCTGAGCGCGGTGTTGTGTACCCTCCAGATCCCGAAGCCCGGTCCCCCAGTCGCAGCACCTCAGCAGAGATGCAGAATGCAGGATGTCCCAGAGCAGAGTGAACTCTGCCTGAGAAGAGGGCGTTCCTATAAAAGAGCGGGAACTGGAGGACTATAGAGACCTGCAGGGAAGGAGGGACGCCCCAGCAGTGGGGAGTGTCCCTCCCCTGTGTAGAACGGCCGCCGGGAGGAGCCGAACCTGTCCCTCTGCATGAGTGACATGCGAGGGCAGGAAAATGAAACTAGGCCTCCGGCGAAGCCGGGGCCTAAATTTAAGCGGCGAGGCCGACAAGCAGGCACCATCGGTGCGGTTCTCAGGCAAAAGCTAGAGAACCCGCCGGAAAAGTTAAAACAATCACATACAGCATACTCTCCCCTTACAATAAAGCACGGGGACCCCCAACATAAACGTCTCAGGTACTTAGCTGCTGAGACGCAGGGCCATGACCCTGGGGATGAGTGCTCCGGTCCAACAGAATCCTCAAGGGGCTGTGGATGGAGACCGGACTCCTGCCAGGCATGGAGACCGTGCTGGCTCCCACTTCAAGCCAGAGCCCAGAAGGGATGGTGACGGAGCGCGGCATGTAAGGCTGCAGCCTTGTAAATCAACCTTAACAACACCGCCGACACAGTGGGGTGAGAAGGGACATGCCGGGAGTCCAGACATGGACCCGCTTTTCTTCAAACTCTTTCCAAAAGTCAAACAAATCAGATGAGAATGCATGTGTGGATGTATGCCTCCTGACACAAAGCAATAAACTGGCTAGGACTGGCTACCAGGGGGTGTATAAGCTCAGAGGGAGGAGCTACACTTTTAAGTGTAGTACTTTGTGTGTCCTCCGGAGGCAGAAGCTAAACACCCATGGTCTGGGTCTCCCAAAGGAACGATAAAGAAAGAACCCTTTAAGTAATGCTAAAACTGTAAATAAAGAGAATCTTCGCATTTCTCGGTCACTTCTATGACAGATTTCACACTCACAGTCCTCTGGAGCCCGGCGATTTCACACTCCAAATAATCCACTTGTTCTTTAGTGCGATTTTGCGACTCCCCCAAAATGGATTCCAGCTCCTCATTACGCTCCACAATGTCGTCATACTCGCTCTGTAGTTTCCGGAACTTGTGCTGCAGCTGCTTATTCTGACATTCCTTTCCCTCAACCTCAAGTTTACACCTAGCGAGAAAATAAGGCTTCAATTCCAGAAATACGGAGAAACAACACATAACGCCTCAACGAGACATCCGTTTATAAATCAAACATCAAAACGGAGCATATCCATTATTGGGCTGAATCCGATTTCCATCAGTGGATTTGTCAGTATCTCACGAATAAAATGCATGTATAAAACAAACATCTGGATGAAGTTTAATTCTGTTGATTGGTTCATTAAAGGGACTTGTGAAGTTTGCATATATTTTTTCATAGAAGATGTGGAAAGTTGGCCATGGTCCAGCTAAATTTCTAAAATGCTTCTATGATGCTCTAACACTAGGTGTCGCTAGATACACTAGTGGAGGAGTACTCAAACAAGCAAAAGATCAGGAACCGAGAATTTGCCTCAGTTACAAGGGAGAGAGCGGAGCCGAGGTCAGGTTACAAGCCGAGTGTCTGGAAGCCAGGAAGACACGTCAAATATAAAGGGAGAGAGCGAAGCTGAGGTCAGGATACAAGCCGAGAGTCTGGAAGCCAGGAAGACACGACAAGTACAAAGGGAGAGAGCGAAGATGAGGTCAGGATACAAGCCAGGAGTCTGGAAGCCAGGAAGACATGTCAGGTACAAAGGGAGAGAGCAAAGCTGAGGTCAGGATACAAGCCGGGAGTCTGGAAGCCAGGAAGACATGTCAGGTACAAAGGAAGAGAGCGAAGCTGAGGTCAGGATACAATCCGGAAGTCTGGAAGCCAGGAAGACACGACAAGTACAAAGGGAGAGAGCGGAGCTGAGGTCAGGATACAAGCCGGGAGTCTGGAAGCCAGGAAGACACGACAAGTATAAAAGGAGTGAGCGGAGCTGAGGTCAGGATACAATCCGGGAGTCTGGAAGCCAGGAAGACACGACAAGTACAAAGGGAGACAGCGGAGCTGAGGTCAGGATACAAGCCGGGAGTCTGGAAGCCAGGAAGACACGACAAGTATAAAAGGAGAGAGCGGAGCTGAGGTCAGGATACAAGTCGGGAGTCTGGAAGCCAGGAAGACACGACAAGTACAAAGGGAGAGAGTGGAGCTGAGGTCAGGATACAAGCCAGGGGTCTAGGAGTCAGGGAGTCAAGTCAGGGTTGGGGAAACAGGAGGAGGAGGGTACTAGGAACAAGGTAGTGGGACAAGATCAAGACGTCACTTACAGGAGCCAACAGCAACTGCTGCAACACAGGAACTATCACTGGCAGCATTCCGAGTGAAGTAGCTCCAAAATAAAAGCAGAGCAATCACCCAGAATGAGGCTCCACTGAACATTCCCCTCCCACAGGGCCTGAGACCGGGAACAACCAGTCCACCGGAGGATAATACAAAACCAAGCATCGGCTCTGCAGGAGAGCAGAGCACCACAATCAGAATCAGGACAGTTTCATAGGGAATCAGTCAGGTCGGATAATGCTAGTAATCTGCAGACATAGAGTTAATCTGCAGATTAATAGTGCTGGGCAGATGCCCAACTGCCTTACTGGCAGTGCGGCACCAGAGAGAAAATTAACTTAATTTCTTCTGGGAGCCGCCGGCTTTCACCGCTCCCAGCATTGAGATTAGCGACTGTAAGCACACCCAGGCACTTTGACTGACAGCCGGATCTGCACTGATGCACCACGAGCTGTCAGTTAGTGCCAAAGCATGCTTACAGTCTCCAATCTCATTGCTGTGAGTGGTGACTGTAGTCAAATGGCACGCCTGTATAACTGAAAGCCAGTGGCTCCTGGGAGAAGTAAAGGTAATTTTCTCCCTGGTGCCGAAATGTCCATACTGCAGCAAGGCACCTCCATAACACTATTAACCTGCAGATTAACTCTGTATGTGCAGGTTAATAGCATTATCTGACCTGACAAGTTCCCTTTAACATATTATCAACCTAATAGGCTGCGTGCCCACAATCAGGGTTTACAGCGTTTTGGATGCAGCGTGTTTTCGCTGTGTCCAAAACACTGCATTGTACAGTACAAGCACAGTGGATGGGATTTATAGAAATCCCAGGACCACTATGCTTGTTTTTCCCACAGCGAAAACTGACCTGCGGTGCAGCTTCCCAAGACGCAGCATGTCAGTTCTTTGCTGCGGAGATGCAAGCGTTCATCACAGGGAGAACACGGCGAGAGACCGCAGCGCCCCGAATCCAGATCACAAACAGCTGCGGTTTCCTGCGGAGGAGACTCGCGGCCCCGTTGGTCTTAATTATTTACCCCTTATTGCATCTTAATACGCCGTTTGTAAAACCTTGACCATGCATTGTCCATAACAATCAAGACCATAGCTGATTTTTTTGCCTCACAGCACTATGTCAGTCATGGCTTTTTTATTTTTCTACCTATATAGCTGTGTGGGACACAAATGATGACTGTCAGTCAATGGCGGACGTGCCACATGTGTAGTTGTACAGAGTCCCGAAAAAGAAAAATAGTAACCTGACTGCAGGTACGGACTTGTATTACTTGTGTATTCAGGTGCCTTATAATTGTTGCAGGACTGCAATTGACATGGGAGGGTTACACACCAAAGCTGGATGTTCTGGAGGGTGATGTGACCTATGACGAGCATCTAACTATGTGCAAATTACTAGTTAAAGAGCAATTGATCGTTGTAATGTTCCTGCCCCGAGGCTTCTATCTCTGGTTGCTGAATGCCAGGAGTTGCACATTCAGATTTCAAAGGCCTCTATCCATATAAGATAGGTTTTAACCGAGCCAAACGATTACTGCGGGATCGGCCGACCATCTAATATGTATGGGGGCCCCCTACTGTCCCCCCAGATTATGATGGAATTCAACCACCTCGATTCCTTAGTTTGGTGGAGAACGAAGCCCCTGCCAGAGTCATCGCTCTGGTAAAGAACACCGGAGCGGTCAGCCGAGCCGATTACTCCATATGGGGGAGTTGGGAGAGACAGATGTCAGCCATGCGCTCATTCAGCCTCCAGCTATCTAATGTGGGTGGCCAGCTTTAGTTTTACCCCCCATGGTCTATTCATTCCCTTACATTGAGGATCCGTGAAGTAAGAGACCCCAAATCGAATTCCAAGCACCCAATGAGTTCTGCCCATTCTCCACAGCCCTATAGCACCCTTAGTATATATGGTGTACAAGACATTGAACCTATCTCCTTCAGGTACAATTACTTTTTATGTAGCTCTGGATTGTCTTGCAGGTTTATAGGTGCGGCAGTGGAGCTGGTTGAGTCGCTGGTACTTTTTTCACACTACAAAAGATGAAAAAAACTATGATACATTAAAAAAAACTCATCATTTTATAGCATTACTCTATAAAAATCTTTTTGTCCTCATTCTTGACCCAAATTATTTATTTCAAGGCAAGGGGATGACATATATTATGTTTATAAACCAAAAGAGTCCAAATTACTCCTAAATAAATCTAGAAACAAGAAAGATTATTCCAAAATGGGAGAGTAAATTTAACACAAAAAGGAACAACCATATCGCATGTTTCGCATTAGCTTCTTCAAAGGACTTCAAGAAGGACAACCCCTAGGGGGTTTTGAAGAAGCTAATGCGAAACGCATATCTGTAAGATAGATTATATCAGATCAGTGGGGGTCTGACAAGTCCTGTGGGCCCCAGATGTACAGCTAGTACACCATATAGTGGCCGTTCTCAGGTACTGCAGCTCAATAAATAAATATTGAAATGCATGGGAGCTGATCTCTAGTACCCAAGAACAACCACTCTACAGTGTAAGGAGTTGAAGTTTTCTGGCTCCGTGCTCAATGACTTATCCTAAGATTGGGTCATCAATATCTTAAATCTTGATAACCTCTTTAATTTATTCCTAAATAAAAGAAGGGAATTTTGTTTACTTACCGTAAATTCCTTTTCTTCTAGCTCCAATTGGGAGACCCAGACAATTGGGTGTATAGCTATGCCTCCGGAGGCCACACAAAGTATTACACTAAAAGTGTAAAGCCCCTCCCCTTCAGCCTATACACCCCCCGTACTGCTACGGGCTCATCAGTTTTGGTGCAAAAGCCAGAAGGAGGAAAAAATTATAAACTGGTTTAAAGTAAATTCAATCCGAAGGAATATCGGAGAACTGAAACCATTTAACATGAACAACATGTGTATACAAAAACAGGGGCGGGTGCTGGGTCTCCCAATTGGAGCTAGAAGAAAAGGAATTTACGGTAAGTAAACAAAATTCCCTTCTTCTTTGTCGCTCCTAATTGGGAGACCCAGACAATTGGGACGTCCAAAAGCAGTCCCTGGGTGGGTAAATAATACCTCATAATAGAGCCGTAACGGCTCCGTCCTACAGGTGGGCAACTGCCGCCTGAAGGACTCGCCTACCTAGGCTGGCATCTGCCGAAGCATAGGTATGCACCTGATAGTGTTTTGTGAAAGTGTGCAGGCTCGACCAGGTAGCTGCCTGACACACCTGCTGAGCCGTAGCCTGGTGTCGCAAGGCCCAGGACGCTCCCACGGCCCTGGTAGAATGGGCCTTCAGTCCTGAGGGAACCGGAAGCCCCGAGGAACGGTAAGCTTCGAGAATTGGTTCCTTGATCCACCGAGCCAGGGTTGATTTGGAAGCTTGTGTCCCTTTACGCTGGCCAGCGACAAGGACAAAGAGTGCATCGGAGCGGCGCAGGGGCGCCGTACGAGAAATGTAGAGTCTGAGTGCTCTCACCAGATCTAACAAGTGCAAATCCTTTTCACATTGGTGAACTGGATGAGGACAAAACGAGGGTAAGGAGATGTCCTGATTGAGATGAAAAGGGGATACCACCTTAGGGAGGAAATCTTGGCGGACGTTGGTTTCCTAGCCTGTCTCATAGTGGCAATGACCTCTTGAGATAATCCTGAAGACGCTAGGATCCAGGACGCAATGGCCACACAGTCAGGTTGAGGGCCGCAGAATTCAGATGGAAAAACGGCCCTTGAGATAGCAAATCTGGTCGGTCTGGCAGTGCCCACGGTTGGCCGACCGTGAGATGCCACAGATCCGGGTACCACGACCTCCTCGGCCAGTCTGGAGCGACGAGGATGGCGCGGCGGCAGTCGGCCCTTATCTTGCGTAACACTCTGGGCAACAGAGCCAGAGGAGGAAACACATAAGGAAGCTGAAACTGCGACCAATCCTGAACTAAGGCGTCTGCCGCCAGAGCTCTGTGATCTTGAGATCGAGCCATGAATGTTGGGACCTTGTTGTTGTGCCGTGACGCCATTAGGTCGACGTCCGGCATCCCCCAGCAGCAACAGATCTCCTGAAACACGTCCGGGTGAAGGGACCATTCCCCTGCGTCCATGCCCTGGCGACTGAGAAAGTCTGCTTCCCAGTTTTCTACGCCCGGGATGTGAACTGCGGATATGGTGGATGCTGTGGCTTCCACCCACAGCAGAATCCTCCGGACTTCCTGGAAGGCTTGCCGACTGCGTGTCCCACCTTGGTGGTTGATGTAAGCCACCGCTGTCGAGTTGTCCGACTGAATTCGGATCTGCTTGCCTTCCAGCCACTGCTGGAACGCTTTTAGGGCAAGATACACTGCCCTGATCTCCAGAACATTGATCTGAAGTGAGGACTCTTGCTGAGTCCACGTACCCTGAGCCCTGTGGTGGAGAAAAACTGCTCCCCACCCTGACAGGCTCGCGTCCGTCGTGACCACCGCCCAGGATGGGGGTAGGAAGGATTTTCCTTTCGATAATGAGGTGGGAAGAAGCCACCACCGAAGGGAAGCTTTGGTTGCTTGAGAGAGGGAGACGTTCCTGTCTAGGGACGTCGGCCTCCTGTCCCACTTGCGTAGGATGTCCCATTGAAGAGGACGCAGGTGAAAGTGCGCAAAAGGAACTGCTTCCATTGCTGCCACCATCTTCCCCAGGAAGTGCATGAGGCGCCTCAAGGGGTGTGACCGACCTTGAAGGAGAGATTGTACCCCTGTCTGTAGTGAACGCTGTTTGTCCAGTGGAAGCTTCACTATCGCTGGAAGAGTATGAAACTCCATGCCAAGATATGTCAGTGATTGGACCGGTGTCAGATTTGACTTTGGAAAATTGATGATCCACCCGAAACTCTGGAGAATCTCCAGAGTAACGTTGAGGCTGTGTTGGCATGCCTCTTGAGAGGGTGCCTTGACCAGCAGATCGTCTAAGTAAGGTATCACTGAGTGACCCTGAGAGTGGAGGACCGCAACTACTGTAGCCATGACCTTGGTGAAAACCCTTGGGGCTGTCGCCAGGCCGAACGGCAGTGCCGCGAACTGAAGGTGTTCGTCTCCTATGGCGAAGCGCAAGAAGCGCTGATGCTCTGGAGCAATTGGTACGTGGAGATAAGCATCCTTGATATCGATCGATGCTAGGAAATCTCCTTGGGGCATTGAGGCGATGACGGAGCGGAGGGATTCCATCCGGAACTGCCTGGTCCTTACGTGTTTGTTGAGCAGTTTTAGGTCCAAAACAGGACGGAAGGACCCGTCCTTCTTTGGAACCACAAACAGGTTGGAGTAGAAACCGTGACCCTGTTGCTGAAGAGGAACCGGGACCACCACTCCTTCTGCCTTCAGAATGCCCACCGCCTGCAGAAGAGCCTCGGCTCGCTCGGGAGGCGGAGATGTTCTGAAGAATCGAGTCGGAGGACGAGAGCTGAACTCTATCCTGTAACCGTGAGACAAAATGTCTCTCACCCAACGGTCTTTTACTTGTGGCAGCCAGGTGTCGCAAAAGCGGGAGAGCCTGCCACCGACCGAGGATGCGGTGTGAGGAGGCCGTAAGTCATGAGGAAGCCGCCTTGGTAGCGGCACCTCCGGCGGTCTTTTTAGGGCGTGATTTAGACCGCCATGCGTCGGAGTTCCTCTGATCCTTCTGAGGCCTTTTGGATGAGGAGAATTGGGACCTGCCCGTACCCCGAAAGGACCGAAACCTCGACTGTCCCCTCCTCTGTTGGGGTGTTTTTGGTTTGGCCTGGGGTAAGGATGTTTCCTTTCCCTTGGATTGTTTGATGATTACAACTTCAATTCCAGCCAGAGGTGGGGATACGCACAAACTTCTGCTCAGAAAGGAGGCAGAATATATTATGAAGTTTAATGCTTTGGGTCCATTAGGACTAAATGATAAAAATGAGTTGAGCGTATTCTTGGGATAATTTTTCTAGATTCCAGCTATATGTAAATGTATTGTATGTCTTTATATGTTTGTACATGCTTATTTTGCACTCCATTCAGTAGTAATACTGCAGTTTGATTTTAAACCTGTTTTAATCACTGCTGACATCAACCACCTGTATTATGTGGATATAATGGATGTGATGTCAGCTCAGTTCAGACCAGCTGAAGCACCAGACAGGTGCGAAATGGCCGCCGTCGTCTTTGGACGTGTGTAGCGTCCACTCCCTCCCCTCCACTCCATGCACTTGTAACCTGCACGAATAAAACAACAAAACTTGCACAAGCAGCAACTGGTGAGTGCCTGATGTTTTTTCCTTTGTTATTGCTCTGATGTTCACATGTTTATTCACATCAATGGCACCGCAGAGCATGTGCACCTTTTTCGGCCCAGTATAGGATGTTCTGAAAGTTTTTTGGTGTTGGGCCAGTGCCCTGAACTTTTCTCCTTTTTCGCATGAATAAGTTGTGTCTCTATATTTATCAGTGAGCACGTCTCAGGAGCACCAGAATCTAGAATACTAAGAACATAAAAATCCTTTTACTGTGATGGCTGAATTAGAAATAATGGAGGTGGTCACACCGACCAGCAGTGGATGTGGAATCCTTGCGGGGAGGGAGAACGCAAGCACGTTTTTTTTGGAGTGCAATAATAAAATTGACACGGACATTTTAAGCATAAAATCTCTGGAACATAAAATATCCAATCTGGCAGAGAAGGAAATCTCTTTATTTTGGTCGGCTCAGTCACTACGTGCATACAAGGATTGTCAACGGGTGCCCAGAGGACTAAGAGTTATGAAGGCAATATCATTCTATCAGGATGATGCCGATTTCAAACAACTATGGGATAATGTTCTGGCAGAATGTTCATTTAAATTCCTAGATCTCGTGTTACAGAAAAACGAGCAAGAGCATGCTAAAATAACAACTGAACTGATAAGATTAAGAAAAGAGCTAGAGATGCGTTTATCACAGGATCAGTGGAACAAATTTCTACAGAACCTAGACAAAAAATTAATACCATATCAAACAATAGTAAAAGAACGCAAAAAAGAGAAGTTTTTGAGAGAGAAAGCAGACTATGATTCTGGAACTGTTTTCAGATGGAATAAAAATAATGACAGTTTCTCTACCTATAAGAAAGGAAAATCAAGGAAAAAACCTAAAACTGCATCAAATAAAAGAGCCGCATGGACAACAGATTCTGATTCCAGCGGTCAGGAGGAACCACCCCCGGGAAAAAGGAGATTAAGTGAAGATAGATCTAATATGAACTTTCCCATTAACCCTTTAGAAGGCGGACAAGGAGAGGCCGGAGGAGAAATAAATGTGCCCCTGATAGGGAAAAGGAAAGCTGTTTCCTGGAGGGACTGACAATCAGTTCGGAGCCTAATAAAGAAGGGAATTTTGTTTACTTACCGTAAATTCCTTTTCTTCTAGCTCCAATTGGGAGACCCAGACAATTGGGTGTATAGCTATTGCCTCTGGAGGCCACACAAAGTATTACACTTAAAAGTGTAAGGCCCCTCCCCTTCTGGCTATACACCCCCAGTGGGATCACTGGCTCACCAGTTTTAGTGCCAAAGCAAGAAGGAGGAAAGCCAATAACTGATTTAAAGACCAATTCAATCCGAGGAAACATCGGAGAACTGAACCATACCACATGAACAACATGTGTACCCGAAAAAACAGAAAAACCCCGAGAAAACAGGGCGGGTGCTGGGTCTCCCAATTGGAGCTAGAAGAAAAGGAATTTACGGTAAGTAAACAAAATTCCCTTCTTCTTTGTCGCTCCATTGGGAGACCCAGACAATTGGGATGTCCAAAAGCAATCCCTGGGTGGGTAAAAGAATACCTCATGATAGGGCCGTCAAACGGCCCTCTCCTACAGGTGGCCAACCGCCGCCTGAATGACTTATCTACCTAGGCTGGCGTCTGCCGAAGCGTAGGTATGCATCTGATAATGCTTGGTAAAAGTAAGTAGACTCGACCAGGTGGGTGCCTGACACACCTGCTGAGCCGTAGCCTGGTGCCGTAATGCCCAGGATGCACCCACGGCTCTGGTAGAATGGGCCTTCGGCCTTGAGAGAACCAGAAGCCCAGTAGAACTGTAGGTTTCAAGAATTGGTGCCTCGAGCCCCCGAGCAAGGGTGGATCTGGAAGCTTGCGACTGTTTACGCCGACCAGCGACAAGGACAAAGAGTGCATCCGGGTGGCGCAGGAGCGCCATGCGGGAAGTAGAACCTGAGTGCTCTCACCAGAACCAACAGATGCAAATCTTTCTGAAATTGATGGACTGGACGAGGACACAAAGAAGGTGAGGTGATATCCTGATTGATATGAAAATGGGATACCACCTTAGGGAGAAATTCCGGAACCGGACGCAGAACTACCCTGTCCTGGTGAAGGACCAGGAAGGGAGTTTGTATGAGAGCGTTGCTAGCTCGGAAACTCTCCTAAGAGACGAGACCGTTACTAGAAGGCCACTTCCCGTGAAAAACGGGAAGGGAGACATCCTTCAAAGGCTCGAAAGGCGGCATCTGGAGAGCAATTAGAACCTTGTTCAGATCTCAGGGCTCTAACGGCCGCTTGTACGGAGTGCTGAGAAGACAAACTCCCCGTAGGAACGTGCGTACCTGAGGAAGTCGTCGTTTCTGAAAAAATACAGATAGCGCTGAGACTTGTCCCTAAAGGGAACTGAGCGACAACCCATTTTCCTACCTAGATTGCAGGAAGGAAGGAAACATAGACGATGCAACCGGCCAGGGAGAAACCCCCTGCGCCGAGCACCGAGATAAGAACATCTTCCACGTCCTGTGGTCAATCTTGGCGGACGTTGGTATGCTAGCCTGTCTCATGGTGGCAACCACGTCCTGAGGTAATCCTGAGGACACTAGGTTCCAGGACTCAATGCCACACCATCCGGTTGAGGGCCGTAGAATCCAAATGGAAGAATGGCCCTTGAGACAGCCAGTCTGATTGGTCTGGTAGTGCCCCCGGTTAGCCTACCGTGAGGCACCACAAAACCGAGTACCACACATCCTCGGCCAATTTGTAGCGACGAGGATGGTGCGGCCGCAGTCGGTCTTGATCTAGCGCAGTACTCTGGGCAACAATGCCAGAGGTGGCACCTAAGGTAGCTGGAACTGCGACCAATGCTGAACTAAGGCGTTTGCCGCCAGAGCTTGATGATTGTGAAACCGTGCCATGAAGCTGGCACATTGTTGTTGTGCCGTGACGCCATTAGATCGACGTCCGGCCTCTGTCAGCGGCGCCAGATCTCCTGAAACCCGTCCGGGTGAGGAGACCATACTCTTTCGGCCACACCTCAGCGACTTAGGAAGTCAGCTTCCTAGTTTCCACACTTGGGATGAATTGTGGATATGGTGGATGCCGTGTCTTCCACCCACATCAGAACCTGCCGGACTTCCTGGAAGGCTTGCCGGTTGCGCGTTCTTCCTTGGTGGTTGATGTATGCCACCGCTGTGGAGCTGTCCGACTGAAGTCGGATATGCTTGCTTTTCAGCCGCTGTTGGAAGGATTGTAGGGCAAGATACACTGCTCTGTGTTCAAGAACAATGATCTGAAGAGTGGACTCTTGCTGAGTCCACGTACCCTGAGCGCTGTAGTGGAGAAAAACTGCTCCCCACCCTGATAGACTCGCGTCTGTCGTAACTATCGCCCAGACGGGGATAGGAAGGACCTTCTTTTTGACCAAGAGGTGAGAAGAAGCCACCACCGTAGAGGTTCCTTGGCCGCCTGAGAAGAACGACGACTCTGTTGAGGGACGTCGACTCCTCGTCCCATTGGCGGAGAATGTCCCATTGTAGTGGACGCAGTAAAACTGCGCGAAAGGAACTGCCTCCATTGCTACCATCTTATGTAGGAAGTGCATGAGGCGTGTCAATGTGTGCGACTGGTTCTTAAAGAAGAGCTTGCAGCCCGTAGTGAATGCTGTTTGTCTAGCGGCAGCTTCACTATCGCTGAGAGAGTAAGAAACTCTATGCTTAGATATGTTATCGATAGGGTCGGGGTCGGATCTGACTTTAAAAAGTTGATGATCCACCCAAAACTCTAGAGAGTCTCCAGCGCAACGTTCGGGCAGTGTTGGCATGTTTCCTAAGAGAGTGCCTTGACAAGTAGATCGTCTAAATACGGGACCACAGAGTGACCCTGAGAGTGCAGGACCGTGACTACTGCTGCCCTGACCTTGGCGAAGACCAGTTGGACTGTCGCTAGCCGGAAGGTAGAGCTACGAACAGAGGGTGTTCGTCTCCTATAACGAAGCGTAGAAACGCTAGTGCTCTGGATCAATCGGCACGTGTGGATAAGCATCCTTGATGCCTAATGATGCTAGGAAATATCCTTGGGACCTTGAGGCGATGACATGGCGGAGGGATTCCATCCGGAACCGCCTGGTGTCCACGAGCTTGCTGAGCATTTTTAGATCCAGAACGGGACGGAACGGCCCGTTGATATAGGTACCGCAAAGAATTTGGGGTAAAAACCGTGACCTTGTTCCTGAAGAGGAACGGGGGTCATCACTCTTTCTGCCTATAGAGTGCACCCTGTTTGCAGAAGAGCAGCGGCCCGGCCGGGAGGTGGAGAAATTCTGAAGAATCGAGTTGGAGGACGAGAAGTGAGCTCTATCCTCTACCCGTGAGACAGAATGTCTCACACTCAATGGTCATTGACCTATGGCAGCTAAATATCGCCAAGGCGGGAGAGCCTGCTACGGACCGAGGCCGCAAGTCATGAGGAAGCCGCCTTGGAAGCGGGTTTTCCGACTGTCGCTTTTTTGGGCGAGACTGAGCCCGCTAAGAATCTTAGCTCCTCTGATCCTTTTGAGTCCACCTTGGACGAGGAAAAATGGGACCTGCCCGAGCCTCGAAAAGGCCGAAAACCCCGACTGCCTCTTGCTCTGTTGGGGTTTGTTGTGTCCGGGCTGAGGAAAGGATGAATCCTTACCCCTGGACTGTTTGATGGTTACATCCAACGCTCACCAAACAGTCGGTCAGCAGAAAAAGGCAACTGGTTAGGCAACCTTTTTTGGAAGCAGAATCTGCCTTCCATTCACTTAACGAGCAGACCAGGCTCTGCTTAAAGACACGGAGTAGCGGAGGCTACCGCCGCACGGTTCGCAGAGTCCAGGACAACCTGAATCGCGTAAGAAACAAATGCAGACATTTGAGAGGTTAAGGATGCCACCTGCGGCACAGATGTACGTGTAACCGTGTCAATCTGTGTAAGACAAGCTGAAATAGCTTGGAGTGCCCCAAGGGAGAGAATGCCGGAGCAACGGTGCGCCGACAGCCTCATAGATGGCTTTCGACCAGAGATCCATCTGTCTGTCAGTGGCATCTTTGAGTTTGCAGTTCCATCTCCCACTGCAACTATGGATCTAGCTACAAGCCTGGAGATAGGAGGATGCCGCTCTGGACATTGGGTCCAGTCCTTGACCAAGTCAGGGGACAGGGATAGCGTGTATCCTAAGCCGTTTGGAGAAGCGCATATCTGGATAAGCGTGGTGTTCCTGGACTGCCTCTCTGAAGGCAGAGTGGTCCAGAAAAATACGTGAAGCTCACTCCTCCACTGGAGGAGTTGTGAGAAATAACCCACATTCTATAGATGGACGCTATAAGATTATTTACTATGGCGTCACAATCAGGTGTATCCAGATTGAGAGCGGTCTCAGGATCAGAATCCTGAGCCGCTACTTCCGCCTCATTACACAGCGAGTCCTTCTGTTAGGACCCTGATGAAACCGAGGCCGCTCATAGCGAGCCCACTTAGGCTGTCTGGGACTGACGTCCGTGCAGAGCCGTGACTCTGGGATGCGTGTGACATTCCCGGAGCTGTTAGTTATTCACACTGAGGGGGGCCATGGATCAATGATTCAACAGTGCCCATATTGTGAGAGACATGTCCGGACTGCTAGGCTTCTAGTATCATAGCCATAGTCTCAGAAAAACTGTCAGTAAATACTGCAGACACCGTCCTCATCCCCTGGCCATTAGTGCATACAATGGGAGTCTATGTACCTGCCGGCCTGTATAGCCGTACATGCTGTACCAGCTGTATAGAAAAACATGTGGTTCTGCACCTTTGTTTTACACAGAGAATATGCTGATAACTCCTCCGCATAATCCAGGAGGGTATATACAACGTGCGACCAAACAGTGCAATGTATATAGTACAAGCATATCTATAAGTGCACTTCTGCACTAGTGGGGTTAGCACCACAGGTGCTGCTTAACGCCTGTTACAGCGATTGTGTGACTATCAGAATGCCAGGGTCTTCCACACTTGTCTCTGTATCGTACAGAAACTGACACTAATGGCTGCCGGTGTCCTTGTAGAGAAGGAAGCCGTGGGCGTGCCTGAGAAAGTGCGGGAATTGCACACAGTGAGAGGGGTGGAGTATGCAAAACATACTCCAGCTCTCAGCTCTGCTCTTGCAGCGTCACGCCCCTACCCTGACTGTCAGGGCTGTGGGCGGTAACGAAGGGAGACTAGGCCCAGAAGCCGGGGACTCGAGTTAACAGCGCGGCCGCCGTAAAAGCGCGGGCCGCGCTGAAGTCCCCGGCGCACCACAAGTGCCAGCCGCGCCGCAGTCCCAGCGGCAGGCGCGACCGCCCTAGAAGTGGCCAGCGTCCCGCCCCTCTCCTGACTGGCAGGTCTGGGGGCGGGAACGAACTAAAGCAGGCCGCAAAAGCCGGGGACTCGAGTTATCAGCGCGGCCGCCGTAAAAGCGCGGGCCGCGCTGAAGTCCCCGGCGCACTACAAGTGCCAGCCGCGCCGCTGTTCCAGCGGCCGGCGCGCCCGAGTCCTAGACGTGGGCAGCGTCCCGCCCCTCTCCTGACTGGCAGGTCTGGGGGCGGGAACGAACGGAAGCAGGCCGCAAAAGCCGGGGACTGTAGTTATCAGCGCGGCCGCCGTAAAAGCGCAGGCCGCGCTGAAGTCCCCGGCGCACTACAAGTGCCAGCCGTGCCGCAGTCCCAGCGGCCGGCGCGGCCGAGTCCCATAAGTGTGCCTGCTTCAGCTAAGCTGAATGAGGCTATGGCACAGGCGCCGCAGCGCTGATGTCCCCCGGCGCACTACAACACCCAGCATGCTGCGGTGTGAGCGCCAAATGCACGGGGACACAGAGTACCTTGAGGAAGCAGGGCCATGTCCCTGATGTACTCCGCTCCATCCAGCATCTTCTCCAGGGGCTGTAGATGGAGCACGGTCTCAGTGCCTGGAGACCGGTAAATCCCACTTCACCCAGAGCCCTGTAAAAAGGGATGGGGAAGGAATCAGCATGTGGGCTCCTGCCGCCGTACCCGCAATGGGTACCTCAACCTTACAAACACCTCCGACATACAGTGGGGTGAGAAGGGAGCATGCTGGGGACACTATATGTGTCCTCTTTTCTTCCATCCGACATAGTCAGCAGCTGCTGCTGACTAAAAAGTGGAGCTATGCGTGGATGTGTTGCCTCCTTCGCACAAAGCACAAAACTGGTGAGCCAGTGATCCCACTGGGGGTGTATAGCCAGAAGGGGAGGGGCCTTACACTTTTAAGTGTAATACTTTGTGTGGCCTCCAGAGGCAATAGCTATACACCCAATTGTCTGGGTCTCCCAATGGAGCGACAAAGAAAAGAAAAAAGTTTACAACCTGACTAATGAGACACTGGATGATGATATGTTGGCGGTCCTGGAAAAAGGACTAAATTTCTGCATTCCAGAACCATTTAATATGGTGGAATTTGAAGTGGACTTATACAAAGCTTGCAGAAAATTGCATTTAAAAAAACATTTTTTTAACGCAGATAATAAATCGACTCAAAAACAAGCTGATGAAAGGCAATGCAATATAGGTCCCCTTGGTTTTTCTCTGATGGGTTCAGAAATTGGGAAGGTAGCTGAGGACGCTTTGCATCTGTTGAGTATAACAGATGATAAAATTAATGTGGCAAACGTTTCAGCTATAGAGAGCAATCTAGACAATAGCACTAAATTTACTGGAGGTTTAAAATCTACTTTTATCCCACCTATATCCCCTGGTAATAGTATCGATTTATTTCAGGAAGTAGTATTGAGAGATATAAAAGCGTTAAAATACCCTAATATGAAGAATAATCTATCTAGTTCAGAAAGAGCAGCACTAGAAAAAATTAAATCCTTCAAGAATGTAACGATACGAAAAGCGGATAAAGGAGGTGCCACTGTGCTTATGACCACCGATTATTATTTAGCAGAATCAAAAAAACATCTAGATAATTGCACAGTTTATCAGAAACTAACTGGTGACCCTACAGGTAAAATTAAAGAAAAATTACGCAGTTTTTTGAATAGGCAGATAACAACTGGCCTTATAACAAAAAATAGAGCTGAAAAACTCTTTCCTGATTTCCCAACAAAACCGCACTGGTATTGGCTACCAAAGGTACACAAGTGTGAACAGAGACCACCAGGCAGACCAATAGTCTCGGGAGTGGGATCTCTCACCGAACCACTTTCAGCATATCTTGACTGGCTGTTGCATCCATTACTAAAAACAATTCCATCTTTTGTAAGGGATACAAGGGATTTGATTGAGCAGCTTGAACAATTCGAGTGGCAAGAAACATTTAATTGGGCTTCCTTAGATGTGGAAAGCCTATTCACAAGGATTCCACAGAACCTTGGAATAGACAGCATTACAGATATGTTGAGAGAGCTTGGTGAAGATGCCCATTTAATTAATTTTATTGAAGAGGCTTTGAATTTGGTCTTAAAACATAACACTTTCAAATTTGGGCACACTTGGTACCAACAAAATAGTGGGGTAGCAATGGGGACTCCGGTGGCATGTACTTTTGCGAATTTGTTTCTGGCGCACCTTGAAGATCGTTTAATTTACAGTCCCATCAATCCATATATCAAACATATAAAAAAGTACATGCGATTTGTGGACGATGTCCTGATAATTTGGGATGGAGATAGGGAACAGTTTAATTCCTTTGTAGCGTATTTAAATTCGGAAAATAATTGCAATATGCTGTTCACACATTTTTTCGGAGATAAATGTATTGAGTTCCTTGATGTCAAATTAACAGCCCATGAAGGGTTAATTTCAAGGGAGCTCTACAGGAAACCGACTACAGTGAACACACTATTGCATTATAAAAGTGCCCATCCTGAGCATGTACTGAAATCGGTTCCTTTCAGCCAGTTTTTAAGGCTGAATAGGATCACCAATAATACAGATGCTTTGCAAGTTCAGACAAAAGATCTAAAACAACGCTTTTTGGAAAGGGGTTATCCCCTGAATTTAATTAACTCCATGCAGGCCCAAGCAGAGGAGAAAATAGAGCTTGAAAAAAGATCTCTTGTCAGGAATTGTAACAATCTCCCCCCCAAAAAACAACTAGATCGTTTTGTGTTTAATTTTAAATTCGGACCTATGGACCGAACAATAAAATCAGTGATAAATAAAAATTGGTATATAATCGAAGGGATTGATGAGCTGAGAGACATGGCCATTAATAAGCCCCTAGTGACACACAGGAGGTGCAGGAATATTGGAGATATTCTGATTAAAAAACGCTATTTACCGCCCTTGACCTGGCTACACCATGCTGGCCCTACAGGTAATTTTAGATGCGGCAATTGCTCTTTTTGCCAATTTCATATAGTTGGCAGGACATTTAAAATAGGTGGCCATTCACATTATGTCAAAAGTCTGATTACCTGCAGGTCCAAAATGGTGGTGTATGTAATATTCTGCCCTTGTCAATATTTTTATATTGGCAAAACTATTCGAAATTTGTTTATAAGATTTAGAGAGCATAGAAATTCCATCTCTAGCGGAATAGGCGCTACAAGATTAATCAATCATATAAAAGAAGTCCATAATTCTGACCCCAATGTATTGTCATTTATAGGCATTGATCTAGTTAAAACTCCAGCCAGAGGTGGGGATACGCACAAACTTCTGCTCAGAAAGGAGGCAGAATATATTATGAAGTTTAATGCTTTGGGTCCATTAGGACTAAATGATAAAAATGAGTTGAGCGTATTCTTGGGATAATTTTTCTAGATTCCAGCTATATGTAAATTTATTGTATGTCTTTATATGTTTGTACATGCTTATTTTGCACTCCATTCAGTAGTAATACTGCAGTTTGATTTTAAACCTGTTTTAATCACTGCTGACATCAACCACCTGTATTATGTGGATATAATGGATGTGATGTCAGCTCAGTTCAGACCAGCTGAAGCACCAGACAGGTGCGAAACGGCCGCCGTCGTCTTTGGACGTGTGTAGCGTCCACTCCCTCCCCTCCACTCCATGCACTTGTAACCTGCACGAATAAAACAACAAAACTTGCACAAGCAGCAACTGGTGAGTGCCTGATGTTTTTTCCTTTTTTATTGTAAGGATGTTTCCTTTCCCTTGGATTGTTTGATGATTTCATCCAATCTCTCACCAAACAAACGGTCGCCAGAAAATGGCAATCCAGTTAAGCACTTTTTGGAAGCCGAATCTGCCTTCCATTCCCGCAGCCACAAGGCCCTGCGTATTGCCACCGAATTGACGGCTGCAACCGCCGTACGGGTCGCAGAGTCCAGGACAGCATTAATAGCGTAGGACGCAAATGCCGACGTTTGAGAGGTTATGGACGCCACCTGCGGCGCAGACGTACGTGTGAGTGCGTCAATTTGCGCCTGCCCAGCTGAGATAGCTTGGAGTGCCCATACGGCTGCGAATGCTGGAGCAAAAGACGCGCCGATAGCTTCATAGATGGATTTCAACCAGAGCTCCATCTGTCTGTCAGTGGCATCCTTGAGTGAAGCTCCATCTTCCACTGCAACTATGGATCTAGCCGCCAGTCTGGAGATTGGAGGATCCACCTTGGGACACTGAGTCCAGCCCTTGACCACGTCAGGGGGGAAAGGGTAACGTGTATCCTTAAGGCGCTTGGAAAAACGCTTATCTGGACAAGCTCGGTGTTTCTGGACTGCCTCTCTGAAGTCAGAGTGGTCCAGAAACATACTCCTTGTACGCTTGGGAAACCTGAAACGGAATTTCTCCTGCTGAGAGGCTGACTCCTCCACTGGAGGAGCTGAGGGAGAAATATCCAACATTTGATGTATGGACGCGATAAGATCATTCACTATGGCGTCACCATCAGGAGTATCAAGGTTGAGAGCGGCCTCAGGATCAGAATCCTGATCAGCTACCTCCGCTTCATCTTCTGAGACCCTGAACAATGTGATGAGGTCGAGGGGATTTCCCAGCGAGCTCGCTTAGTCGGTCTGGGGCTGCGGTCCGTGTCAGAGACCTCACCCTGGGATCCATGGGACACCCCGGGAAGACATTGCTGTTCCCACTGAGGGGAACCAGGGGACAATGATTCCACAGTGCCCCTGGCTTGAGATGCCGGCCTGGACTGCAAGGCTTCTAATATCTTAGCCATAGTCTCAGAAAGTCTTTCAGTAAAAACTGCAAACTCCGTCCCTGTCACCTGGACAGTGTCAACAGGTGGTTCTCCCTGGGCCACCCTTAGCAGAGGCTCTGGCTGAGAAAGTGCCACAGGGGCCGAGCATTGCACACAATGAGGGTCAGTGGAACCTGCCGGCAGTATAGCCGTACATGCTGCACAGGCAGCATAGTAAGTCTGTGCTTTGGCACCCTTGCTATTTGTGGACGACATGCTGTTGTCTCCTCTGAGCAATACAGGAGGGTATATAGCCACAAATCAACAGTGCACCATACAGTGTAAAGTATAGACTATAATCATATAAACTATAAATACACTTCTGCACTAGTGGGGCCAGCACCACAGGTGCTGCTTACCGCCTGCGCAAAGCGTTTGTGTGGGCACCAGAATTCCTGCCTGGGTCTCTTTGAGCTTGTCTCTCCTCTCCAGCGTTAGCAGAGCTGAGAGGAATGGCTGCCGGCGTCCTGGGGAGAGGAGGGAGCCGTGGGCGTGACCCAGAAAAGTGCGGGAACTGGTGCCCCACTGTGCAGAGTGAGGGGGTGGAGTATGCAAAGCATGCTCCAGCCCTCAGTGCTGCCGACCTGTACAGCGTCCCGCCCTTCCCCTGACTGGCAGGGCTGGGGGCGGGAAGAAAGACACAAACACACTCAGCGACGCTGAAGTGTATAGTGGCACAAATGCAGCCAGCGCTGCTGTCCCCGGTGCACTAGCACACCCAGCAATGCTGGAGTGTTGCTGTGCGCGGTCCCCACGGGGACACAGAGTACCTCCAAGTAGCAGGGCCATGTCCCTGAACGATACTCGGCTCCTATCCAGCAGGGTCCTCAGGAGCTGTGGATGGAGCACGGTCTCCTGTGCCTGGAGACCGATGGGATCCCACTTCACCCAGAGCCCTAATTGAGGGATGGGGAAGGAAAGCAGCATGTGGGCTCCAGCCTCCGTACCCGCAATGGATACCTCAACCTTAACAACACCGCCGACAAGAGTGGGGTGAGAAGGGAGCATGCTGGGGGCCCTGTTATGGGCCCTCTTTTCTTCCATCCGACATAGTCAGCAGCTGCTGCTGACTAAGCTGTGGAGCTATGCGTGGATGTCTGACCTCCTTCGCACAAAGCATAAAAACTGATGAGCCCGTAGCAGTACGGGGGGTGTATAGGCTGAAGGGGAGGGGCTTTACACTTTTAGTGTAATACTTTGTGTGGCCTCCGGAGGCATAGCTATACACCCAATTGTCTGGGTCTCCCAATTAGGAGCGACAAAGAAATAATAAAAAAAGCAAACCTGCTCCAGGTACTTTTTCCTTTCGGAATCCAGTGATCTGACTCGTTGGCGTAAGGCAAGAATCTCTTTATCTAATCGAGTATTATGTTCTTTGGCTTTTTGAAGTTCAAGGGAATCTGTAAAGAAAAAGAGATTACTAAAAAGCCCACGAGTTGTATGTGTGGGTATATTCTGCCATACAGTGTACATATATTTACAGATACCCTGGCAAAAGCACAAAAGCTAAAAATAAATTCCGGGCAATATAATGACATTAAATGGCCAATACAGATTAAACCACAGTAAATATATTACTAATGAATATCAGTCTAAATCTGCCATATATCTTATATAGCCATCCACCAAACTCTTATTTCCAATTATTCCTCCCAAACCCCCATGCCCCTCTAATCCTGGCCGAGCGTGCATGGATTCTTAATGGGGAAAGGGGAACAAGATGAGCCATGGAGGATGTCTCCTTTAAAAACAAATAAATCAAACGTATTGAAATGCAGCATGTCTCATCCTTTATTCCCATCTCGTCTTCCATTGTGTCTGGGCACATTAAGTTAAATCTCACCATTGTCTCTGAGGTCTTTAAGTTCTTGCTCTAGTGCATTCATGTCATCTTGTTTCTTTTGCATAATTTGTTCTATAATAATAAAAAAATATAAAAAAATCATCAATAAGAAGCTTAAAAAAAAAGAAGATTTTGGGTACTCACCGCAAAATCTCCTTCTTGGAGCCTTCATTGGGGGACACAGGAGACCATGGGTGTATGCTGCTACCACTGGGGGTAGACACTATGCAAAAAAAGATTAGCTCCTCCTCAGTAGGATACACCACCAAGTAGCATGGAGATGATCAGTTAGTGAGAAAGCAGCAGGAAAAGCACCAGAAGGTAAGAACGTAATGAAGAAATGTAGATAAACAGCAGAACATATAACTGAATACAAGCGTGCGTGCTGTGTTCCCCAATGAAGGCTCCAAGAAAGAGATTTTATGGTGAGTACCCAAAATCTTTTCTCTAACCTTTCATTGGGGATCTAAGGGTGGGCAAAGGACCGTACCCTCAAGTCTGAGCTTGGATTACAGTGGCCTGTAGGACCCTTCTGCCCAGGCTCGAATCTGATGAAGCGTAGGTGTGAACCATGTGGAATCTTGTGAAGGTATGAATGGAAAACCAGATAGCAGCCCTTGCATAACTGCGAGACAGAGTCCTGGTAATCGACAGCCAAGGAGGTCCCCAACATGTGAGGGGAGTGAACTGTGACCCTGAGTGGGCACGCCCTGTCCTTTATCCAATAAGCTTCCCAAATGGCAGACCAGATCTAGTGGACATTGGTGGAACTGGAGACGGGAAGTCCTCTGCGAGGACTTCTGTAATCATGAAGAAAGAGTCTGTCTACCTGAAAGAGGCGCCATCCTGGCAATGTTGAGGTGGAGTGCTCTCACGAGGTGCAGCTTATGGAGTGACGATTCCTGAGTGTGAGCGGGAAACGGACAGAATGAAGGGAGCAACACTGTCTTTGTTAACGTGAGAGAAAAAAAACATCTTAGGAAGAAAGCATGGAATCGGACGTAAAACCGCCTAGTCCTGATGGAAGATCAGATGGGGAGCGGCAGGAGTAAGCGGCAAGTTCGGACACACGCCTGATCAAAGTGATGGCTACCAATAAGGCAACTTTCCAGGAGAGAAAAGAAAGGGAACCTTCTGGTACCGGTTCAAAGGAGGGCCTCTGACGGACATGTAGAACAATGTTGAGGTCTCAAGGCTCTACCGAAGAATGGTAAGAAGACACAGAATGTGCAATGCCTTGAAAGATGGTCTTTACCTTGGGACAAGATGCAAGGCTTCTCTGAAAAAGAATGGAAAGGGCTGAGACCTGACCTTTGAAGGAACTAGGGAACAGGCCACAATCAAGCCCGACTGCAGCAAGGACAGTAGGGAAGGTATGGAGAAGACCATGGTTTCACACCAGTGGAAAAAGGATTTCCATGTGCAAAGCATATGCGAGAGGAAGAAGGCTTATTCACCTTGATCATTGTCTGGATGACCTGATTGGAGAGACCAGAGGATCAAAGAACTCTGGCTTCAACAGCCATGCCATTAAATTGAGAGACTAAGAATTCTTGTGGAAGAGGGGACCCTGGGAAAGGAGATGTGGAAAGTCTGGGAGTCTCCACGGTACGCCGCAAGGAGGTGGACTAACTCTGCATACCAAGGTGTCCTGGACCAATCTGGGATCACGAGTATGACAGGCACCCGTTCCACATTGATCTTTTTGATCGGCCTGGGAATCAGCAGTAGAGAAGGAAACGGATATCGAAGGGAGAACTGGGAGCAGGAAATTGCCAAAGCATCTGATTCGATCGCTAGGGGATCGTGAGATCTGTACATAAAATGGGAAACTTTGTGGTTTAATCTGGACGCCATCAGATCGACATCAGGCGTCCCCACATCTGAGGCAGATCTAGTTGAAGACTTACCGGTTCAGAGACCATTCTCCGATGGTGAAGCCCTCTTGATTGAAAAAGTCGGCAGCTTATTGTCTACTCTGGTAATGTCAACTGCTGAAATTGCTGGTACATTCCTTTTGGTCACTAAAGGATCCGGGAGACTTCTGACATCACTGGCTGGCTTCAAGTTCCTCCTTGACAGTTGATGTATGCAATGGCTGTGGCGTTGTTGGATTAGGCTACTTTCACACCTCCGGCTTTTGCAATGCGGCACAATCCGGCACTTTGCAGGAAAACCGCAACCGTTTTTTTTTGCTGCCGGTTGCGTTTTTCCTGCATAGACTTTAATTAGTGCCGCATTGTGCCGCATGGGCTTGCGTTCGGTCCGGTTTTTGCCGCATGCGGCAGATTTAGCCGATGCGGCGGCCGGATGGAACGTTCCCTGCAACGTTTTTTGCTCCGGCAAAAAAAAACCGCATCGCACCGCATCCTGCCGATGCGGCGCTTTTCCCAATGCATCCCTATGGATGCCGGATGCGGCAAAAACCGCATCCGGCCGCCGCATGCGGTTTTTGCCACTGCGCATGCTCAGTAGCATGCCGCAAGCGGCAAAAACCGGACCGGCCGCATGTAAAAAACTTATGCAAAGGATGCGGTGTTTTCACCGCATCCGTTGCATAGGCTTCACAGCCGGATTGAGCCGCACAGCTCAAACCGGATGTGTGAAAGTAGCCTTAAACGCAGATTGGATGACAAGTGAAGCTCCTGCCAGTGAAGAAGAGGCAGGAAGATTACTCTGAGCTTCAGGCTGTAGATAGGAAGAGGCGATTCCTGGGCTTTCCATCATCCCTGTACTGAACCCAAGCGTCGTTGACTACGGAAAGCCACTCGTCCTGGAATAGAAGGAGACGATCACCCCACAAATGCCTCTTGAGGGGTGGGAGTTTTGGCATCTTTTTTGGAAGAGAGGTGCTTTTACCCCTGGTAGTGTCAGAGACCTTAAAAAAGGAGACTGATGAGGGACTTCTTGGATGCTGCATTCGCGTTCCATGTCTTCGGCTAAATAACTCTGCCCACTGTGACACTATTGGTGGCCGAAAGGGCTCTGCAAGCAGCTGCATCTATTGAATATGTAAGGAGATATCTTCCAGCGTGGGCAAACTGGTCCACTAGTTCCGACAGAATGCACTGGCGAGGGAACTTGGCCCAGGTGGAAATCATTTTGGATACACATATGGAGGCGAAGGATGGGTAGAGAGCTGATGCCATGGCCTTGAAGGCAGACTTTGCTAAAGTTTCATGTTGCATGTCAGAGAGATCTTTGAGGGAGAGCCCATCTGAGAGAGGAATGATAGTGTTGGTGGAGAGCTTGGAGACTGCTGGATCCACTGAGGAGACTCTGCCCATCTTTGTAGAAAATATGGCACAAGTGGGTATAGAACCTCCATGCATTTACGGAAACGTTTTTCTAGATGCTCCCATTCCCTGGTGAACAATCCTGCCCGCCGAGCGATAGAGATACACTCTGATAGGCTGGGCATGGTGGGCAGGGAGCGCAGGAGGGTTGGCGCAGCTAATTGGCTGGGTCGTGTCCCAACCGCAGGAGTATTCCACAATGAAGCAGGGGGCTAAATTAGAATGCTTGGCCGCAAGGGAGAAATGGGGGCGGCTCAAAAAAAGCAGCTAGAAGCAGAAAGGGGGATGGTAGTGGGGGGGGGAGGAACCTTAGTCCCACCTTAAAACTAAATAACAGGGACTATTTTCAGGATAATTATTGTAATTACTTATGAATAAATATACTTTTTTTTTTTTTTTTTTTATGGGGTCCCTCGTAGCTTGGGACCTAGGAAAGGAGATACCTGTCCTGAAGGCCCCGGAATCCATCTTTGGAGTACAATGAGGAAAACGGTAGTCCCGGACACTGTGTGTCAGGTGACTGGAAGGTACCGGATTAGTCTTCCCTCTATGCACATCAGGTTCTGGGGGCGAGCATGCAGGGTATGGTGGCTAGGACCAACCACTGTGGAACTAAAAAGGGGAATTTTGTTTACTTACCGTAAATTCCTTTTCTTCTAGCTCCTATTGGGAGACCCAGACAATTGCTGAGGTCTCTTAGGTTTGGACTAGGGTAAGGAGGAGTCCTTTCCCGAGGATTCTTTAATAATCTCATCCAACCGTTCGCCAAACAAACGGTCGCCAGAAAAAGGCAAACCAGTTAAGAACCTTTTGGAAGCAGAGTCTGCTTTCCATTCGCGCAGCCACATTCATCCAACCGTTCATAAAACAAAATCTGTGCCTTAGTAGCTTTGCTCCTTGTGGACGACATGCTGTTGTCTCTTAGGAGAGTGACCACTGAGGGTATATGGGAAAAGGGAAACCAATTGTCTGGGTCTCCCAATGGAGCGACAAAGAAAAGGGGAATGTTGTTTACTTACCGTAAATTCCTTTTCTTCTAGCTCCTATTGGGAGACCCAGACAATTGGTTTCCCTTTTCCCATATACCCTCAGTGGTCACTCTCCTAAGAGACAACAGCATGTCGTCCACAAGGAGCAAAGCTACTAAGGCACAGATTTTGTTTTATGAACGGTTGGATGAATGTGGCTGCGCGAATGGAAAGCAGACTCTGCTTCCAAAAGGTTCTTAACTGGTTTGCCTTTTTCTGGCGACCGTTTATTTGGCGAACGGTTGGATGAGATTATTAAGGAATCCTCGGGAAAGGACTCCTCCTTACCCTAGTCCAAACCTAAGAGACCTCAGCAATTGTCTGGGTCTCCCAATGGAGCGACAAAGAACAACCTCTTGTGTTAGGGGGGGTTAGGGTTCTGCTGGACAGACTAGAGCGGCAACAGTAGTGATTAAACCTCAGACTGTGCTCTCAGCCTCTAGGGGGGACGAAAGTGACATAATTACACTCTGCTGCCCAATGACAAGCTGAATATGAAAGAAAAAAGGAAATGATTAATAACAAACAACAAATTTAAGGTAGAAATGGGGCCGAGTGCGACCCTGTGTCTGCCTCCTACTGACACTAAAGTAAAACTGATGATCCCCGTGCCAGTTGGGGGGTGTATAATGCTGAGGAGGAGATAACATTTTTTGCATATTCTCAGCGTCCTAGTGGCAGCAGTATACACCTATGGTTTCTTGTGTCCACCAATGAAGCAATAGAGAAAACAACTCTAACATACATGGAACACTACGTAGAAACCAAGTACAAGTGTATTAGTGATAGTCCTTTATTCTGGGATCCATGGGACCTGACAAGTGCCAGAGAATAAAAGCTTCCGGACTACAGGACTAAAGATCAGTTAAGTCACTAGTACCGATATATAATGGACTGCATCATCATCCATTCTCCGATATCTCTATTACTGGAACCACTCCATGTATAGGCTTGACACTCCGTTTATGATAACAAGAACCCCTTTATTACAATGTTTTCGCTGCTTAAGATAAAGCAATATGACAACTTACCAGGCAATCTGAGAAATGGAGTACAACCACTAGTGCACGATGACTTACCTAGCTCCATAAGCTCCTTTTTCTTAATAAGTAAATCATCCGTGAGTTTCCGGATCTCGTCGTGGGCCATTTTCAGCCTTTGTGCGGCTTCATTCAGATCTCTCTCAGCATTTGCCCTCATTTTCCTCTCTTTATCAAGCTCTTCATCAAAAGTCTTAAAAACAACAAAAAGGTAAAGCTTGGTAGGTTGTTATTTTTATTATTATGCTTCTATACATCTGGCTTCTCTACATGAATGACATTAGGCGAAACAGAAAGTCCAACCTTCTCCATCTATCATACATCAGAAAGCATTAAAATAATTATAATCATATTATATGAGAAGCAATTTTCTAAATACTGTTATTGTATCTGCCATTGAAACCTCTTCTGGACAGGCATTCTGCATTCTGACTGCTGTAACTGTAAAGAATCCTTTCCTATTTAGATGCCTATATTGCTTTTTCTCCACAAGTAATGAATGTCCTCTGTTCCCTTTTGTAAGGTCCTTGGAAGGAATACATCATGTTCCAGTCCTTTGTAATGATTACACATGCATTTCTACATGGAAATTAGATTAACTCTAACTCTTGATTTTTCTATCCTCTATTTATAAGAGACCATGTATTCTGTTTAATAATCTAATCCTTGCAATCCACTCCAGTGCTCAGGAATGTGAAACTAAGTGTATGTCATACCCAGACTCTTAAAGCTGTGAGCAAAGGATACTAACATTTAGCCAGTAGGATATATACACTGTGTGCAGAATTATTAGGCAAATGAGTCTTTTGATCACATGATACTTGTTATACATGTCGTCCTCCTCCAAGCTGTATAGGCTTGAGAGCCAACTACCAATTAAGTAAATCAGGTGATGTGCATCTCTGTAATGAGGAGGGGTGCGGTGTAATGACATTAACACCCTATATAAGGTGTGCTTAATTATTAGGCAATTTCCTTTCCTTTGGCAAAATGGGTCAGAAGAGAGATTTGACAGGCTCTGAAAAGTCGAAAATTGTGAGATGTCTTGCAGAGGGGTGCAGCAGTCTTGAAATTGCCAAACTTTTGTTTGAAGCGTGATCACCGAACAATCAAGCGTTTCATGGCAAATAGCCAACAGGGTCACAAGAAGCGTGTTGGGCAAAAAAAGGCGCAAAATAACTGCCCATGAATTGGTAAAAATTAAGTGTGAAGCTGCCAAGATGCCATTTGCCACCAGTTTGGCCATATTTCAGACCTGCAACGTTACTGGAGTATCAGAAAGCACAAGGTGTGCCATACTCAGGGACATGGCCAAGGTAAGGAAGGCTGAAAAACGACCACCTTTGAACAAGAAACATGAGATAAAACGTCAAGACTTGGCCAAAAAATATCTTAAGACTGATTTTTCAAAGGTTTTATGGACTGATGAAATGAGAGTGACTCTTGATGGGCCAGATGGATGGGCCAGAGGCTGGATCAGTAAAGGGCAGAGAGCTCCACTCCGACTCAGACGCCAGCAAGGTGGAGGTGGGGACTGGTATGGGTTGGTATCATCAAAGATCAACTTGTGGGACCTTTTCAGGTTGAGGATGGAGTGAAGCTCAACTCCCAGACCTACTGCCAGTTTCTGGAAGACAACTTCTGCAAGCAGTGGTACAGGAAGAAGTCGGTATCGTTCAAGAAAAACATGATTTTCATGAAGGACAATGCTCTATCACTTGCATCCAACTACTCCACAGCGTGGCTGGCCACTAAAGGTCTAAGAGATGAAAAATAATGACATGGCCCCCTTGTTCACCTGATCTAAACCCCATAGAGAACCTGTGGTCCCTCATAAAATGTGAGATCTACAGGGAGGGAAAACAGTCCACCTCTCAGGACAGTGTCTGGAGGCTGTGGTGGCTGCTGCACGCAATGTGGATCGTAAACAGATCAAGCAACTGACAGAATCTATGGATAGTAGGCTGTGGAGTGTCATCATAAAGAAAGGTGGCTATATTGGTCACTAAGTTTTTGGGGTTTTGTTTTTGCATGTCAGAAATGTTTATTTCTAAATTTTGTGCAGTTATATTGGTTTGCCTGGTGAAAATAAACAAGTGAGATGGGAATAAATTTGTTTTTTCTTAAGTTGCCTAATAATTCTGCACAGTAATAGTTACCTGCACAAACAGATATCCTCCTAAGATAGCCAAATCTAAAAAAAAACCCCACTCCAACTTCCAAAAATATTACGCTTTGATATTTGAGTCTTTTGGGTTGATTGAGAACATAGTTGTTGATCAATAATAAAAAAACGGATTTTTGTGTACTCACCGTAAAATCGTTTTCTCTTAGCCATCATTGGAGGACACAGGACCATGGCACATAGTCTGTAGGAGGCACTTCCTTTCAAGGTTTGTTATTTTTTGAGGGCGATGGTAGTGGGAGATCAGTCCCAAAAGGAAACCGTCGCCCTCAAAAAATAACAAACCTTGAAAGGAAGTGCCTCCTACAGACTATGTGCCATGGTCCTGTGTCCCCCAATGAGGCGTCAGAGAAACAATCCTCTAAAATACAACTTGCCTAATAATTCTGCACACAGTGTATATGTTAATCCCAGCACTGTGTAAGAGATAATCTGAGGCAATTAGGATGCCACAATGTATGTCCAAGACATGCCTATGTAAGCATGAGTGATGATGATGTAATAAAAGCACTTTTTTTGAGACAAAGAGGGAGCTGCATTGATATATTACTGTCTCAGCGTGGCTTTTTACATACGTAGTCTCTACAATTTAGTCGGGAGCAGACACAATGTCTGTTAGAACATTGCTGCACTGAGTGGCAACAGGAGCAGTTGATACATGGGCTTTAAAGGGATTATCCAGGCTTGGGTTGCAAGTCTGCGGAAACTAATTGAGGCCACAATCTTGTGAATCCTGACAGCGCACAGTGTGCACACTGTCTAGATTCTGGGAGCAGGCAGTTATGCTATTTGCACACTTCTAGCCAAATCCTGACTAGATGTTTCTGGCCTCACTCAATGCACTTGTATTCAGCTAGGCCTTGCATGTCTAGTCTGCATGTGACCGCATATTTGCAAATCGCATATTGTGCTGGGACTGGAGAATCCTGACACCGTGCACACTGCGGATGCACAAGTCTTCAGTTATATACAGTAACTGCAGACTTGCGCCCCTTTACGTATATGGTGCTTCCCGATCCTCTCCTGACAGTTGATGTCACTGGAAAAAGAGAATTTTGTTTACTTACCGTAAATTCTTTTTCTTATAGTTCCGACATGGGAGACCCAAACCATGGGTGTATAGCTTCTGCCTCCGGAGGACACACAAAGTACTACACTGAAACGTGTAGCTCCTCCCTCCGGGCTATATACACCCCCTGGATGACAATCTAACCAGTTCAGTGCAAAAGCTGAAGGAGGACATCCACCCATAAGTAGAGATAGAGTAAAACTCGGAAAGACCGGAACTCTGTCTACTAACAACAGCCGGTGAAACACACGGAACAAAAAACTGCCAACAGGCAACAGGGAGGGTGCTGGGTCTCCCATGTCGGAACTATAAGAAAAAGAATTTACGGTAAGTAAACAAAATTCTCTTTTTCTTCATCGTTCCTTATGGGAGACCCAAACCATGGGACGTTCCAAAGCAGTCCATGGGTGGGAAATAAACCAAACTGAGAAGTAGGCAAAACCTAACTTCACAAATGGGCGACAGCCGCCTGAAGAATGCATCTGCCCAAGCTCGCATCTGCCGAAGCATGAGCATGCACTTGGTAGTGCTTCGAAAAAGTGTGCAGACTGGACCACGTGGCTGACAGACCTGCTGAGCCGTAGCCTGGTGCCTGAAAGCCCAGGAGGCACCGACAGCTCTGGTCGAGTGCGCCTTAATCCCCGGCGGAGGAGGCACCTGAGAACACTGGTAGGCATCGGTGATAGCCGACCTGATCCAACGAGCTAGGGTCGGTTTAGAAGCAGCGAGACCCTTGCGCTGACCAGTGGTTAGCACAAAAAGTGAGGTGCACCGCCTAAAAACGGCGGTGCGTGACACATAGATTCGGAGCGCCCGCACCAAATCTAAGGAATGCAACGCCTTCTCAAAGCGATGCACAGGGGCCGGACAAAGAGAAGGCAATGAAATGTCCTGGTTAAGGTGGAAAGGAGACACCACCTTAGGGAGAAAGTCCGGAGTCGGACGAAGAACCACCTTGTCTTGGTGAAACACCAAAAAGGTGGATTCCGAAGAGAGCGCAGCCAAATCAGAAACTCTCCTGAGAGAAGTTATGGCTACTAGAAAAACAACTTTCTGTGAAAGTCTAAACAAAGGAACCTCCCTGAGAGGCTCAAAGGGGGGTTTCTGTAAGGCCGTGAGGACCAGATTAAGGTCCCAGGGATCCAAGGGCCGCCGGTAAGGAGGAATGATGTGAGATGCGCCCTGCATGAAGGTGCGCACCTGAGCCAGTCGGGCGATACGCCGCTGGAACAATACCGACAGAGCCGACACCTGTCCCTTGAGGGAATTGAGGGACAGTCCTAGCTGTAGACCGGACTGTAGAAAAGACAGGATGGTCGGCAAGGAGAACGGCCAAGGAGCATGGTCGGAAGAGCGACACCAGGACAGGAAAATCCTCCAAGTCCTGTGGTAAATCTTGGCCGAGGAAGACTTCCGAGCCTGAGTCATAGTGGAGATGACCTCAGAGGGAATGCCTGAAGCCGTCAGGATCCAGGACTCAAGAGCCACGCCGTCAATCTGAGAGCCGCAGAATTCTGGCGGAAGAACGGACCTTGAGAGAGAAGGTCTGGGCGGTCCGGGAGGTGCCACGGCACCCCTACGGACAGACGGAGCAGGTCTGGGTACCAAGCTCGCCTGGGCCAGTCCGGAGCAATGATTATGACTCGACGGCCCTCCATTCCGATCTTGCGCAGAACCCTGGGCAAGAGAGCTAGAGGGGGAAACACATAGGCCAGACGGAACTGAGACCAATCTTGAACCAGTGCGTCCGCTGCGAAGGCTTGAGGATCGTGGGAGCGAGCCACGTAAACCGGAACCTTGTTGTTGTGCCGGGAAGCCATTAGATCCACTTCCGGAGTGCCCCACTTGCGGCAGATTGATCTGAACACTGACGGATGCAGGGCCCACTCGCCGCTGTCCACGGTTTGACGGCTGAGATAATCGGCCTCCCAGTTTTCCACGCCTGGGATGTGGACTGCAGATATGGTGGACTTGGAGTCCTCCGTCCACTGGAGGATTCGTTGAACCTCCAACATCGCCAGACGGCTGTGAGTCCCGCCCTGGTGATTGATGTAGGCAACCGCTGTCGCGTTGTCCGACTGAACTCGAATGTGCCTGCCCGCCAACAGGTGGTGAAAGGCTAGGAGAGCTAGAAACACAGCTCTGATCTCCAGCACATTGATCGAGAGGGCTGATTCGGACGGAGTCCAAGTGCCCTGTGCTCGGTGATGGAGAAATACTGCTCCCCAACCGGAGAGGCTGGCATCCGTGGTGAGGATCACCCAGGACGGAGTCAGGAAGGAGCGCCCCTGTGACAGGGAGAGGGGCCGAAGCCACCACTGAAGGGAGCTCCTGGTCTGTGACGACAGAGCCACCAGCCTGTGCAAGGAAGAGATCCGCTTGTCCCAACAGCGGAGAATGTCCAGCTGCAGGGGACGCAGATGGAACTGGGCAAAGGGAACCGCTTCCATTGACGCCACCATCTGACCTAGCACCTGCATGAGGTGTCTGATGGAATGACGGCGGTGCCTCAGCAGAGAGCGCACCGCCAGACGAAGGGACTGCTGTTTGACTAAGGGCAACTTGACAAGTGCCAGCAGAGTCTCGAATTGCATCCCTAGGTAAAGAAGCACCTGGGTCGGGGTCAGAGTGGACTTGGGCAGGTTGACAAGCCACCCGAACTGAACGAGCGTGGCGAGAGTGAGTGAGACACTCCGCTGGCAGTCTGCACTGGATGAGGCCTTGACTAGAAGGTCGTCCAGGTAAGGAATCACTGCCAACCCCTGGAGGTGCAGAACCGCAACCACTGCTGCCATGACCTTGGCGAATACCCGAGGGGCCGTGGCTAACCCGAAGGGGAGAGCCACGAATTGGAAATGTTCCTCTCCGATTGCAAAACGTAGCCAACGCTGGTGTGAAACTGCAATTGGCAAGTGCAGATAGGCATCTCTGATGTCGATGGATGCCAGGAAATCCCCTTGGGTCATTGAGGCAATGACTGATCGCAGAGACTCCATGCGAAAATGCCGCACCTGAACATGCTTGTTGAGAAGCTTGAGATCCAGGATGGGCCGGAAGGAACCGTCCTTCTTGGGGACTAGAAAGAGGTTTGAGTAGAAACCGCTGAACCGTTCCCGGGCGGGAACCGGAACAATTACACCGTTGGCCTGCAGGGATGCCACGGCCTGAGAGAAGGCGGCGGCTTTGGAGCAGGGGGGGGGGTGGACAGAAAAAATCTGTTTGGCGGGCTGGAAGAAAATTCTATCCTGTAGCCGTGGGAGATGATATCTCGCACCCACTGATCGGAGACGTGTTGAAACCACACGTCGCCAAAGTGGGAGAGCCTGCCACCGACCAAGGACGTTGCTGGCGCAGCCAGATAGTCAAGAGGAGGCTGCCTTAGTGGCAGCGGCTCCTCCGGTCTTTTGAGGACGCGGCTTCGCGCGCCAGTTGGGTTTACGATCCTTGGCTGCGGTAGTGGACGAGGTCGAGGGCTTAGAGGATGACCAGTTAGAGGAACGAAAGGAACGAAACCTCGATTGGTTCCTGCCCTGGACAGGTTTCCTGGTTTTAGTTTGTGGCAAGGAAGTACTCTTCCCGCCAGTAGCTTCCTTAATTATTTCATCCAGTTGTTCACCAAACAGCCGGGACCCAGCAAAAGGGAGACTCGCAAGGTACTTCTTAGAGGAAGCGTCTGCTTTCCACTCTCGAAGCCACAAGATCCTGCGGATCGCGAGGGAGTTAGCGGAGGCCACCGCCGTGCGGTGAGAAGCCTCCAGGATGGCAGACATGGCGTAGGATGAAAAAGCCGAAGCTTGAGAAGTTAAGGCATCCATCTCAGGTATAGAGTCCCTGGTGAGGGAATGTATCTCCGCCAGAGAGGCAGAGACTGCCTTAAGAGCCCACACTGCCGCAAAAGACGGGGAGAACGAGGCTCCTGCCGCCTCATATACAGACTTGGCCAGAAGGTCAACCTGGCGGTCAGTGGGATCCTTAAGAGAAGTGCCATCAGCCACAGCTACGACTGTGCGGGCTGAGATTCTGGACACCGGAGGGTCTACCTTTGGAGACTGGGCCCATTCCTTAACCACCTCTGGTGGAAAAGGAAAACGGTCATCAGAACTACGCTTCGGAAAACGTTTGTCAGGACAGGCCCTGGGCTTGGTAACAGTGGTCTGAAAACTGGAGTGGTTAAAAAACATACTCCTAGCTCTCTTAGGTGAGGTAAACTGGTGTATCTCTACCAGAGAGGCTTGTTCCTCTGACTCTGGTGGGTTGAGGTTCAGTACGGAGTTAATGGACGCAATCAAGTCACTAACATCCGCATCACCCTCAGACAAGTCAATGGGGTACATAGAGGTAGCGTCTGAGCCCACAGTAAACGAATCCTCCTCGCCCTGCACCTCGGCTCGTGAATCAGAGCCGTGGGACGAGGAAGGAGAAGGGTCCCTGCGGCTCCGTTTAGGGGGACGGGGTCCTAGGACATGCTCTGAGAGCTCTGCAGAGCTCGGAGCAGCAGAGGCACCCTGAGAAGAGGGCTGATGCATGGTCAGCAGTGTCCGGGACAGCTGCCCCATGGAGTCGGCAAAAGACTGGGAAATAGCTTTGGAAAAGGATGCTACCCAAGCCGGGGGTTCAGCCACCGGGGCCGGAGCAGCCGGAGGGACCCCTGAGGAGGCTCCAGGCTGAGACACAACCATGTTAGCACAGGCATCACAATGTGGGTATGTGCTTGGCTCTGGCAGAATGAGCTTACATGCAGTGCATATAGCGTACAGCTTAGCAGCCTTGCTCCGGGTGACAGACATGCTGCTGAGGTGGAAGCTCTGCAGCAAGAATACACTCGTATAGAATGTCCTGAGAGTGTATAATAAAGCCCACAACCAGAGGTTGTGGCTTACCAGACCGCTCTCTGTGTGCCCTCCGGATTCCACAGCTCGGACCCCCAGTAAAGCGTCAGCCTTCCTAGAAAGCAGCAGGTTCAGCAGCCAGCGCCGATCAGTGTGATAAACGCCGAGAAAATGGCGCTGGGAGGAGGAGGGGGGGCGGAGATTAGCCCAAGAGCGGGAAACCGGAGGGCTAAGGAGAGATGCAGGGGAGGGAAACATCTCCTCAGAGAGGAGTGTCCTCCCCTCTGCTGGATGGCCGGTGGGCGGCACCACTCTATTCCCCTGCGTGAATGACATGCAGAGGAAGATGAAACCGAAACTAGGCCCAAACAGAAGCCGGGGCCTAGATTTTAACATGCGGCCGACGAGCAGGCACCTTCGGCGCGGTTCTCAGGGGAAACCCCCAGAACCGGCCGGAATTTACAGTAAAGTTAAAAAACATACTTTCCCCCTAATAAAAGTACCCGGGACCCCTGAAAAACGTCTCAATACTTAGCTTTTGAGACGCAGGGGTGAGAAGGGACATGCCGGGAGTCCAGACTGGACCCGCTTTTCTTCCAAATCTTTCAAATCAAAATAAAAATGAAAAAATCAGAGAATGCACGTGTGTGTGTGACCTCCTGAACACAAAGCATTGAACTGGTTAGATTGTCATCCAGGGGGTGTATATAGCCTGGAGGGAGGAGCTACACGTTTGAGTGTAGTACTTTGTGTGTCCTCCGGAGGCAGAAGCTATACACCCATGGTTTGGGTCTCCCATAAGGAACGATGAAGAAAGAAAGTTCAATATCGACAGCCATACCTATTGTTCCCCTAATGTGTGTAGAGGGGGCTTTAGACTAGAATTTATTGTAAACCCTTCAGATGTGAGCTGGTAAATAATTGATCTGTTCTTCAATGCTGTACGGATTAGGTCTCATGAACACATCTAATGTGAAGATGAATGGAGTTGCTCAAGATGTAGCCAAACAATGAAAACTGGAACACTCCATGTTAAATCTGACACCTGAATGTGCGAGCCCCCCCCCAAATACGGGCTGTGAGCCTCTCATCTTACAGTGATATACGGTCCTGGACGTTCTTCAAAGACCCTTCATACAACATCACTCACATCTCTGTCTACAGAGAACCTTTACCTGAATTCACCCATCACATCAAAGGATTGGTGCATGCATAATTCATCCGCACACAAAAGCGTCATCCTTTCATGTGTTAATGTGTTTTATGCCACATTTCTATGCATTTACTACGGTACCTTTTAATGCAGCAGAACAGTGCCTGCAAATAAACAGTCATTCTCCACTGTAGTCTATGGGATCTATAGAAAACACCAAGTGGGGGGTGCTCAGCTATTTGTATACGTCCCATTCACCATAGTAGAAGATGGCTGTCCATATGGGGCCCATTTCTGCTTTTGGAACACATAATATGAAGATGCCGATGATCAGGTTAGTGCCGTGCCGGGTTAGTGGATGTATTTGGACGATTAGTGATGTTAGAAAAGCTATAAAGAATCAGAGCCGGCACATACTGAGATCTCAGCAGATACTCTGTCTGCATTTTTACGTGTCCCAAATAGCTTCTTCCACGAGTTTTGAACTGAGGACAGTGGCTCCTTTGGAAAAAAATATGCAGAAACATTATTTTATAAGAAAAAAAAGACATAAAAGGCCTCAAATGGGTCACAGTGCATGTCATTTGTGACTTCTATATAGGCTGTTAGGGCTCATATATCAAAGATTTCGGCTGGCTGTACACATTAGGACTCGGTTCCACTTGCGATTTGCACAGATGAGTGCAATCCGATAAAACATCTGACTGCACTCGCACCAGTGCAAAACTATGGGGCAGTGTCCACCTGCAATTGATTTCTCAAGCCATAGCAGCATGCCGAATGAATCGCAGCACGCTGCATTTGGCAGCAAGTCTCGGCTCACACCCCCCCATACAAGTCTATGGGAGCCTGTGAAACATCGCACTGCACTCGCATGTCATCCGACCGCAGTGTGATGTACGCAGAGACAGACAGTGGAGGAGATGGGGAGAAAGTGCTCCCTCCTCTCCTCCACAGCTGCGATACGATCGCAAGATCAGATCACAGTTACATGACCTTCGGCTGATGCACGCCGTAGAGGGTCATTAGCATAGCGCTTCTGATGCTCTCGCATCGGAAGCTGTATGCAAGTGGAATCGTACCCTTAGACAAATATCACCTGGACCTGCCATTTTTGTCCAGACCAGATGACCATCTAAAGTGGACAAGGGTCTCCAGACTCTCCATTCTCCAAGGATGTCAGAATTGAGAATGTGTGTGTGTGTATGGAGGAGTCTGGAGGGAGCAGTTCACAGTTCACACCAGCTATATAAACCCCCCTTCTACATTAGAGTATTCAAACCCTTGAGTCTGTGGTCGGCTTCTCTGTCTGACGGACCACAGTAGACTCGGCTTTTCTTCTGGTGTTTAGTTTCTGCTATCTGTGCTCTAATTCTATTGGGGTGATAGTTGTACTCATTTACCTGCCCAATCACCTTTTTTGTGGCGGATATATATATATATATATATATATATACACACATATATATATATATATATATATATATATATATATATATATATATATATATATATATACACTTTCCTCCTGCTAGGATTTTGTATTTCCTGCTGGTGATTTTCTCATTTTGAAGTCCAGCCATATTGCTGTTAGTTTCTGCCAGTCAGTGGAATACCAGCAAAGATACCTCTCTCTGCTGTTTTTGTTCTCAACCTGCACCTATCCTATGTTTGTTGTAAGTAGGCGGCATATTTTTGAGCAATATTCATCCTCTCTGGTATTTTGTTGCTTGTCTTGCTCACTCTGTGGTCACATTTTACGTCAGCACTCCTTCCCTTCTGTAGGTAATTTGCTCTCTGCTCTGCCTTCTGGTTCGTTAGGAGGAACGTGAAGTGCTCGATGGCCAATCAGGCAGCATAGGTCCGATTTACTATTGTTTAGCCTGTGGTCAGGACTATTCCAACTCCTGCATCATCCACTAGGGACTGTGGGGTTAGGATGTCTAATCTGTACAGTAAGCGGCAGGGTCAGTTGCAGTTTTTTAGTCCCTTGTGAGTTGTTATACAGTGCTGGCCAAATGTATTGGCACCCTTGCAATTCTGTCAGATAATACTCTGTTTCTTCTTGAAAATGATTGCAATCACAAATTCTTTGGTATTATTATCTTCATTTATTTTGCTTGCAATGAAAAAACACAATAGAGAATGAAACAAAAATCAAATCATTGATCATTTCACACAAAACTCCAAAAATGGGCCAGACAAAAGTATTGGCACCCTTAGCCTAATACTTGGTTGCACAACCTTTAGCCAAAATAACTCCAAACAACCGCTTCCGGTAACCATCAATGAGTTTCTTACAATGCTCTGCTGGAATTTTAGACCATTCTTCTTTGGCAAACTGCTCCAGGTCCCTGAGATGTGAAGGTGTCTTCTCCAAACTGCCATTCTGAGATCTCTCCACAGGTGTTCTATGGGATTCAGGTCTGGACTCATTGCTGGTCACTCTAGTAGTCTCCAGTGCTTTCTCTCAAACCATTTTCTAGTGCTTTTTGAAGTGTGTTTTGGGTCATTGTCCTGCTGGAAGACCCATGACCTCTGAGGAAGACCCAGCTTTCTCACACTGGGCCCTACATTATGCTGCAAAATGTGTTGGTAGTCTTCAGACTTCATAATGCCATGCACACGGTCAAGCAGTCCTGTGCCACAGGCAGCAAAGCAACCCCAAAACATCAGGGAACGTCCGCCATGTTTGACTGTAGGGACCGTGTTCTTTTCTTGGAATGCCTCTTTTTTTTCCTGTAAACTCTATGTTGATGGCTTTTCCCAAAAAGCTCTACTTGTGTCTCATCTGACCAGAGAACATTCTTCCAAAACGTTTTAGGCTTTCTCAGGTACGTTTTGCCAAACTCCAGCCTGGCTTTTTTATGTCTCGGGGTAAGAAGTGGGGTCTTCCTGGGTATCCTACCATACAGTCCCTTTTCATTCAGACACTGACGGATCGTACGGGCTGACACTGTTGTACCCTCGGACTGCAGGGCAGCTTGACCTTGTTTGGATGTTAGTCGAGGTTCTTTATCCACCATCCGCACAATCTTGCGTTGAAATCTCTCGTCAATTTTTCTTTTCCTTCCACATCTAGGGAGGTTAGCCACAGTGCCATGGGCTTTACACTTCTTGATGACACTGCGCACCGTAGACACAGGAACTTTCAGGTCTTTGGGGATGGACTTGTAGCCTTGAGATTGTTCATGCTTCCTCACAATTTGGATTCTCAAGTCCTCAGACAGTTCTTTGGTCTTCTTTCTTTTCTCCATGCTCAATGTGGTACACACAAGGACACAGGACAGAGGTTGAGTCAACTTTAATCCATGTCAACTGGCCGCAAGTGTGATTTAGTTATTGCCAGCACCTGTTAGGTGCCACAGGTAAGTTACAGGTGCTGGTAATTACACAAATTAGAAAAGCATAACAGGATTTTTCAAACAGTGCCAATACTTTTGTCCACCCCTTTTTTATGTTTGGTGTGGAATTATATCCAATTTGGCTTTATGACCATTTTTTTTATTTTTTTTCATTGAAGACAAATTAAATGAAGATAATAATACCAAAGAATTTGTGATCGCAATCATTTTCAGGAAGAAACTGAGTATTATCTGACAGAATTGCAGGGGTGCCAATACTTTTGGCCAGCACTGTATGAACATAACAGTTTGGATGAAGGTCTAATGTGTATTGCGCCATGTTGGTCATGCATGTCTGACAATTGCAAAGTTCTCCCTGTACGTTTTTGTGAATTCCTCCCTAAAAAATATGAGTTACCACAGATGTCCTATCTGATGCCAGCAGAGAATAGAACTAGGTATGCCGAGTTTGGGGTCCTTAAGGGCCCTATACACATTTGACTATCATTGTCCAAACCTGCCACTATCGGTGGGCTGGGCCACCAGTCTTATGTGTATAGGGGTCTACTGACTTTCCCCTGACAATTGATGTCTGGAAAGATAAAGATCCAGTCTATTTGATTTCGAACTGTTGTTCTTTCTGTTCATGGCAAGATAAGCCACCGACAGAGAAGTCTGGCAGTGGCTCTCTTGTACAGCATATAGGAGCCAGCGCTCCTGTATATGGAAAAGTCAAAACAGCTACCGGCCCAATGATCGGCTGTACCATAATTCGTCTGATAGCTATGTATTATTCATGGGACCCTTAAAGCCCTCCCCCATAAATATTAGACAATTTTGGACCAAACTCCAAAGTATTGATGAGGTCGGCTGACAGTTTTACGTATATAGGAGCCTTGTAAAGATAAATGTCGGGGAATTTATGGATCTAGGATGTCTGATTTGGAACTTTTGTTCTCCCAGAGATAGGCCGGCACTAGAGAAGTTTGGCAGAGCCTCTCTCATAGAGATCACTGGAGCGCACAGTGGTGACAGCTCCTGTTTATGGGAGGGTTGAACAAGATATCCTCAGAACGATCAGTTGAACCACCATTCGGTCAACAGCCAGCTCAGATATCTGGGGAGGCTTTAGAAGATTTTAGCACAGAATTGCTGCTTGGACTCACAGGTTGAGCATGTGAGTCCCGATTGCCCCATCCACAGTGGATGATCACTATCATTCCATTTTGGCAACTTTTTATCAGGTTACCAAAAATGTCCGGCAATTTCAATGTTTCTTTAAAGGGAACCTGTCACCACTTTTTTACCCTATAAGCTGCGGCCACCACCACCGGGCTCTTATATACAGCATTCTAACATGCTGTATATAAGAGCCCAGGCCGCTGTGAGAACATAAAAAACACTTTATAATACTTACCTAACGGTCACGCGGTTGGCCATATGGGCGTCTCCGTTGTCCAGTGCCGGTGCCTCCTCTTTCGGCCATTTTCGTCCTCCTTCTGAAGCCTGGGTGCATGACGCGTCTACGTCATACACACTCACTAGTCCTACGCAGGCGCACTACAATACTTTGATCTGCCCTGCTCAGGACCTGAATGCCGGCGCGTGAGGATGACATCGGACGCGTCATCCACCGCGGCTAGAGAAGAAGGAGGACCAGGATGGCCGAAAGAGGCGGCGACGGCACCGGAGACACCCATATGGCCAACCGCGTGACCGTTAGGTAAGTATTGTAAAGTGTTTTTTATGTTCTCACAGCGGCATGGGTTCTTATATACAGCATGTTAGAATGCTGTATATAAGAGCCCGGTGGTGGTGGCCGCAGCTTATACGCCAAAAAAGTGGTGACAGGTTCCCTTGAAGGGGTAAGGGGAAAGCCACAGGTGACTATGGATGACAGCAAGCATATCTTAACACTGGAGTACACAGCCAGCTACAGCAAACTTCAGCCTCACATGATAATACTGAACTAACTACTATCTACTAAAATGGGGGTATAATAAATCGATGGGAATTGAACGGATCCGAGCCCTGGTGACGTGGTAGACGCCCAATACCTTGTTCAGACTTTCCTTCGTGCGTCTCATGCTTTCGCGCTGCTGATAAAGTTCTTCCTCTAGTGTCCGATGAATTTGTTCCAATTCATCCTGGAACAATGATAGTTAAATGTGTTACAGATTTAAAGGAGTTTTCTAGGATCAGAATATTGATGGCTTATTAGGTCATCGATATCAGGTAGGTTTGGTACCGACACCTTGCACCTGCACCGATCAGGTTTTCTCAGTGCCGGCATCAATAAGACATTGTGTTGTGAGGCTGAATAGTGCAGGACAGTGAATTGTGTAGTGGCTGCTGTCAGGTTCTGCAGATCCACTCCTATTCATTCGTATAGCGTAGCATCTACTACACAGCTGCTACCATGTGGGCATCGCCAGAACCAAGAACAATTTCTGGTTATTTTGTGCAGTCTATCCTTGACATAGGTCATGAAAGGGGTTGTCCACCACTAGGACAACCTCTTCTGATTTTACATTTCCCCCAGGTAAAACAATAAAGCCAATACTCACTTCCCGTAGTGGCGCCGTTGTAGCGGTGTCCGGAGTCATGTGGGGTTATCACGTCACGTGAGCCTTGCGTCCAATCAGCATCGGATTCCTTCTCCCCAACTTCAGACCAAACAAACAATCAAGAGGAAGGGAGCACAGCCGCTCTGCTCACTTCCTGTTGATTGCTTGTTAGGCCCGAAGGTGGGGAGACTAAAACCGGTGCTAATTGGATGCAAGGCTCGTGTGACGTCACAACCCCACGTGAGCCCCGACATCGCTAGAATGGCGCCAGTACCGGAGGTGAGTATAGTCTTTATTATTTTACCTGGGTGAAACATGTGACTTCAGAAGGGGTTGTCCTTTAAAGGGAACCTGTCACCAGATTTGGTGACTATAAGCTGTAGCCACCACCAGTGACCTCTTATATACAGCATTCTAACATGCTGTATATAAGAGCCCAAGCCGCTGTGTAGAACATAAATATCACTTTATAATACTCACCTGAGGGGTGGTGCGTTGCAGTCTGGTCGGATGGGTGTCTCTGTTCTCCGGTACTGGCGCCTGCTCTTTCAGCCATCTTTGTCCTCCTTCTTCTGAAGCCGGCGTGCATGACGCATCCAATGTCATCCACACTAGCCGCCATTGAGGTCTTGTGCAGACGCATTACAATACTTTGATCTTCCCTGCTCTGGGCAGATCAAAGTGCGCCTGTGCAGGACCTCAATGCCGGCTAGTGTGGATGATGTAGGACGTGTCATGCACCCCGGCTTCAGAAGAAGAAGGACAAAGATGGCCGAAAGAGGAGGCGCCGGTACCGGACAGACAACGGAGACACTCATCTGACCAGTCTGCACTGCATCACTCCTATGGTGAGTATTATATTGTGATTTTTATGTTATACACAGCGGCCTGGCTTCTTATATACAGTATGTTAGAATGCTCTATATAAGAGCCCACTGGTGGTGGCCGCAGCTTATAGTCACCAAATCTGGTGACAAGTTCCCTTTAGTATAAAGATAGTGGAGCAACCCTTTAAATAGGACAAAAGCAGGAATTACAATAATCTGGAAATTTCGAGAATTGCAATCTTGCAGTAGATGATATAAATTTTTTCTAGCAGTCCTACCTTCATTAAGTATTTAAAACATCAATTTTTATTAAATAAGTTTAAAAGTACAATTTAATCCCACACCGTGAGTGATACACACAACCAACAAGAACTAACAAAAAAAATTCGGACACAATGAGGCCACAATTGGGGACCCCCTATTATATGCGGAGTTATTGTGGAAATCACGGTACTATTTTTCTAGATTAGGGCAAACAAATCTGGATACACCCTATATCTATCTGTCCGCTGCCTGTCAATGGAGATATAACTTATGTTACACGCACCCTAAAGTTGAAAAGGTGCCCCCATTCCACGACGGCTAGCCCTGTATAGCTGCCCCTAAACTCCCTCACTGGTACAGATACAGGTAGTCCCCAATTGTGGCCTCATTGTGTCCGAATTTTTTTTGTTTGTTCTTGTTGGTTGTGTGTATCACTCACGGTGTGGGATTAAATTGTACTTTTAAACTTATTTAATAAAAATTGATGTTTTAAATACTTAATGAAGGTAGGACTGCTAGAAAAAATTGATATACTGCCTCCAAAAAATAATAGTTTCTTCTAGTTTGAGTAGATGATATAAACCCTAATGATCTTTGTACATTTATTTCTGTACATGGCATTTTTATCTCTGCTAGTAACCAGAAGCACCTGTCGTTTTTGATCGCTCGAGTTTTCCGAGCGGGAGTCCATCTTTTGCTCTAGAAGCTCAAGTTTCTCCAGTAGAGTGGCCCTCTCCACCAGCAGGTAGGCAATCTGCTCGCTGGGACTGCTGTGCGCAATCTCAGTTAGACCTTCCTGGTCCAGCATCTCTTCCACTTCCTTCAGCTGGGAGTCTAAAAGGATAGAAAACACGAAGAAAGTCTTCACAAGAACCAACGTCAAACATTTCGGAGCCTGAAGATTCTGTTTCATATATGATATATGTATACTCTCAACATTCCCTGATCATTGTCATCTATGGCCCTGTCAGCATTTGCCCTAAAACAGGACTAGCTGGAACCCCTGGAGGCACTACAGAAATGCAGTGTGAACAGGGCCTTAGTGCTTCCATTACTTCATTGTGCAAAGAACCCTCATCCTTTTAATACTGCGGCTATACAAGAGATGAGACACCGGGAGGTATGGAGCTAATATTGTACCCCAGTCTTACCTTGCTGGATCTGCAGCTTCTCCAGTTCAATCCTGAGTTGAATATTTTCCTTTTCAAAATCGGTGGTGAGCGCCTCTCGCTCCTCCGTGAGGTTGCGGATGTGAGCCACATAGTTCTCCACCTAGACAACAAAGGGTACTCTCACACTTGCGTTGTTTTCCTTCCGTTACAATCCGCCCTTTTGGAAAACAGAGGAATCCGTTAACGGATTCCGCTGTTTCCCATAGACTTGTATGGTTGACGGATTGTGCCAAAAGGACCTGCGTTGCTTCCGCTGGGCGACGCTCCGTTGCTTCCGCCCAGCGGGAGGAACGCAGCATGTAACGTTTTGAGCAGCGGAATTCTCAGGATTTAACTGCGCATGCTCTTTTTTTTTTTTCCTTTAAATTACAAACTTTATTTTGTCTTGCGGTGGCCGAACGTTCAGCTGAGCGCCCGCCGGCAAGTGACAGCGCTCAGCTGAGCGCCCGCCTGCCGGCATGCCCGGCCGCCGGCAAGTGACAGCGCTCAGCTGAGCGCCCGCCTGCCGGCAAGTGACAGCGCTCAGCTGAGCACCCGCCTCCCGGCATGCCCAGCCGCCGGCAAGTGACAGCGCTCAGCTGAGCGCCCGCCTGCCGGCAAGTGACGGCGCTCAGCTGAGCGCCCGCCTGCCGGCATGCCCGGCCGCCGGCAAGTGACAGCGCACAGCTGAGCGCCCGCCTGCTGGCAAGTGACAGCGCTCAGCTGGGCACCCGCCTCCCGGCATGCCCAGCCGCCGGCAAGTGACAGCGCTCAGCTGAGCGCCCGCCAGCATCCCTGGCCGCCGGCAAGTGACAGCGCTCAGCTGAGCGCCCGCCCGCCGGCATGCCCGGCCACCGGAAAGTGACAGCGCTCAGCTGAGCGCCCGCCTGCCGGCTACTGAGAGCGATCAGCTGATCGTTCACAATAGTCTGCCGGTAAAACTGTAAAGAAGAAAAAAAAAAAATAATAAAAAAAACCTTTCCGTTGTTTTGTACGATCCGTAGCATCCATTGTGCCACTATATGCAACGCATCCGTTGCATCCGTCACACAACGCAATGCTACGGAAGCCGTCCAACGCAAGTGTGAAACTAGCCAAACACATCATTTCAGTATATAGATATGGAGACGTCCAGAGAGAAGAAAGGGCCAACAGCAGAAATCGGGGTTGGCCACCCAGAATAAGGGTAAGGTCATCGATAGACCTGGACAATCCCTTTAAGTTGGCATTTCATTCCCATGCTCCTTGCTGTACACCGGGCCACGGCTCTCACCTCCTTCATCTCCTCGGCCTGCTGTAGCTTCAGCTCTTCCAGACTGTTGGTGGACGTCTGTAACTTGCTCTCCGCTATCTGGTACAGATCCCACAGGAAACATAGGTATTCTTCTGTAGACGTGCCAGGATTAAATCCCTTCTCCTTTAATTTATCAACTATGTCCTCAGACTGAACCTGCAGCTAAAATACAGAAAATAGGTGGTGAGAACCGTACCGTCATAGCAAAAAGAAAGACAACCAAAAAGATTGTGTCTCCTTCCTGAAAAGTGACTTCCATGAGACCCCACTTACAGAGCCATCTATAGAGAAACCTATATACAGAGCCAAACACAGAGCACCCTATATACAGAGCCAAACACAGAGCACCCTATATACAGAGCCAAACACAGAGTGTCCTATATACAGAGCCAAACACAGAGCGTCCTATATACAGAGCCAAACACAGAGCACCCTATGTACAGAGCCAAACACAGAGCGCCCTATATACAGAGCCAAACACAGAGCACCCTATATACAGAGCCAAACACAGAGCACCCTATATACAGAGCCAAACACAGAGCACCCTATATACAGAGCCAAACACAGAGTGTCCTATATACAGAGCCAAACACAGCGTGCCCTATTTACAGAGCCAAACACAGAGTGCCATATTTACAGAGCCAAACACAGCGTGCTCTATTTACAGAGCCAAACACAGAGCGCTCTATTTACAGAGCCAAACACAGAGCGCTCTATTTACAGAGCCAAACACAGAGCGCTCTATTTACAGAGCCAAACACAGAGCGTCCTATAAACAGAGCCAAACACAGAGCGTCCTATATACAGAGTAGTGATGAGCGAGTACTAAAAAGCTCGGGTGCTCGAGGCTCGGGCCGAGCATCCCAAGATACTCGTGTACTCGGCCCGAGCACCGAGCCCAATGTTATCCTATGGGAGACCCGAGTATTTTTGTGAAATGACCCCCGGCAGCATGTAGAAACCATAAAACTGTAAATTAACAAAAAAAACGTGCGTGTGTGTGTAAGCGTGCATATATATAAACACGCGGAGTGGAGTGCGGGAGGGGCCGTAGCCGAGCGGGGAAGTGTCGGGCTAAAGGCACTGTCATTCTGTGAGGGCCGGCCAATCACTGCAATTCCACAACAGGGCTGTGGCATTGCATTGGTCTGCCAGCCAATCCCTGCATAAGGGCTGGCTCTAAAAAGAGCGCCAACATGAAGACCACGAGTACAGCACGAGTATTGCGAGATTACTCGGTCCCCGCCGAGTAGCCCGAGTACAGTGATACTCGTGCAAGTACCGAGTAGTAACAAGCATGCTCGCTCATCACTAATACAGAGCCAAACATAGAGTGCCCTATTTACAGAGCCAAACACAGAGTGCCCTATTTACAGAGCCAAACACAGAGCACCCTATATACAGAGCCAAATACAGAGCGCTCTATTTACAGAGCCAAACACAGAGCGCCTTATTTACAGAGCCAAACACAGAGCGTCCTATATACAGAGCCAAACACAGCGTGCTCTATTTACAGAGCCAAACACAGAGCACCTTATTTACAGAGCCAAACACAGAGCGCCTTATTTACAGAGCCAAACACAGAGCGCCTTATTTACAGAGCCAAACACAGAGCGCTCTATTTACAGAGCCAAACACAGCGTGCCCTATTTACAGAGCCAAACACAGAGCACCTTATTTACAGAGCTAAACACAGAGCGCCTTATTTACAGAGCCAAATACAGAGTGCCCTATTTACAGAGCCAAACACAGAGTGCCCTATTTACAGAGCCAAACACAGAGCGCCTTATTGACAGAGCCAAACACAGAGCACCTTATTTACAGAGCCAAACACAGAGCGCCTTATTTACAGAGCCAAACACAGAGCGCCCTATATACAGAGCCAAACTCAGAGTGCCCTATATACAGAGCCAAACACAGAGCACTCTATTTACAGAGCCAAACACAGAGCGCCCTATAAACAGAGCCAAACAGAGAGCGTCCTATATACAGAGCCAAACACAGAGCGTCCTATATACAGAGCGTCCTATATACAGAGCCAAACACAGAGTGTCCTATATACAGAGCCAAACACAGAGCGTCCTATATACAGAGCGTCCTATATACAGAGCCAAACACAGAGTGTCCTATATACAGAGCCAAACACAGAGCGTCCTATATACAGAGCCAAACACAGAGCGTCCTATATACAGAGCCAAACACAGCGTGCCCTATTTACAGAGCCAAACACAGAGCACCTTATTTACAGAGTCAAACACAGAGCGCCTTATTTACAGAGCCAAACACAGAGCGCTCTATTTACAGAGCCAAACACAGCGTGCCCTATTTACAGAGCCAAACACAGAGCGCCTTATTTACAGAGCCAAATACAGAGTGCCCTATTTACAGAGCCAAACACAGAGTGCCCTATTTACAGAGCCAAACACAGAGCGCCTTATTTACAGAGCCAAACACAGAGCACCTTATTTACAGAGCCAAACACAGCGTGCCCTATTTACAGAGCCAAACACAGAGCGCCCTATATACAGAGCCAAACTCAGAGTGCCCTATATACAGAGCCAAACACAGAGCACTCTATTTACAGAGCCAAACACAGAGCGCCCTATAAACAGAGCCAAACAGAGAGCGTCCTATATACAGAGCCAAACACAGAGCGTCCTATATACAGAGCGTCCTATATACAGAGCCAAACACAGAGTGTCCTATATACAGAGCCAAACACAGAGCGTCCTATATACAGAGCCAAACACAGAGCGTCCTATATACAGAGCCAAACACAGAGCGTCCTATATACAGAGCCAAACACAGAGCACCTTATTTACAGAGTCAAACACAGAGCGCCTTATTTACAGAGCCAAACACAGAGCGCCTTATTTACAGAGCCAAACACAGAACGCTCTATTTACAGAGCCAAACACAGCGTGCCCTATTTACAGATCCAAACACAGAGTGCCCTATTTACAGAGCCAAACACAGAGTGCCCTATTTACAGAGCCAAACACAGAGCGCCTTATATACAGAGCCAAATTCAGAGTGCCCTATATACAGAGCCAAACACAGAGCGCCCTATATACAGAGCCAAACACAGAGCACTCTATTTACAGAGCCAAACACAGAGCGCCCTATAAACAGAGCCAAACACAGAGCGTCCTATATACAGAGCCAAACACAGAGCGTCCTATATACAGAGCGTCCTATATACAGAGCCAAACACAGAGTGTCCTATATACAGAGCCAAACACAGAGCGTCCTATATACAGAGCCAAACACAGAGCGTCCTATATACAGAGCCAAACACAGAGCACCCTATATACAGAGCCAAACACAGAGCGTCCTATATACAGAGCCAAACACAGAGCGTCCTATATACAGAGCCAAACACAGAGCACCTTATATACAGAGCCAAACACAGAGTGTCCTATATACAGAGCCAAACACAGAGCGTCCTATATACAGAGCCAAACACAGAGCGTCCTATATACAGAGCCAAACACAGAGCGTCCTATATACAGAGCCAAACACAAAGCGTCCTATATACAGAGCCAAACATAAAGCGTCCTATATACAGAGCCAAACACAAAGCACCCTATATACAGAGCCAAACACAGAGCGTCCTATATACAGAGCCAAACACAGAGCACCCTATATACAGAGCCAAACACAGAGAACCCTATATACAGAGCCAAACACAGAGCACCCTATATACAGAGCCAAACACAGAGCACCCTATATACAGAGCCAAACACAGAGCGTCCTATATACAGAGCCAAACACAGAGCGTCCTATATACAGAGCCAAACACAGAGCACCCTATATACAGAGCCAAACACAGAGCGTCCTATATACAGAGCCAAACACAGAGCATCTTATATACAGAGCCAAACACAGAGTGTCCTATATACAGAGCCAAACACAGAGCGTCCTATATACAGAGCCAAACACAGAGCGTCCTAAATACAGAGCCAAACACAAAGCGTCCTATATACAGAGCCAAACATAAAGCGTCCTATATACAGAGCCAAACACAGAGCACCCTATATACAGAGCCAAAAACAGAGCGTCCTATATACAGAGCCAAACACAGAGCACCCTATATACAGAGCCAAACACAGAGCACCCTATATACAGAGCCAAACACAGAGCACCTTATTTACAAAGCCAAACACAAAGTGCCTTATTTACAAAGCCAAACACAGAGCGCTCTATTTACAGAGACAAATACAGAGCGCTCTATTTACACAGCCAAACACAGAGCGCTCTATTTACACAGCCAAACACACAGTGCCCTATTTACAGAGCACCCCATAAATAGAGCCAAACACAGAGCACCCTATATACAGAGCCAAACACAGAGCGTCCTATATACAGAGCCAAACACAGAGCGCCTTATTTACAGAGCCAAACACAAAGCGCCTTATTTACAAAGCCAAACAAAGAGCGCTCTATTTACAGAGCCAAATACAGAGCGCCATATTTACAGAGAAAAACACAGAGCACCTTATTTACAGAGCCAAACACAGAGCGCTCTATTTACAGAGCCAAACACAGAGCGCTCTATTTACAGAGCCAAACACAGAGCACCTTATTTACAGAGCCAAACACAGAGGGCTCTATTTACAGAGCCAAACACAGAGCGCCTTATTTACAGAGCCAAACACAAAGCGCCTTATTTACAGAGCCAAACACAGAGCGCCCTATATACAGAGCCAAACTCAGAGTGCCCTATATACAGAGCCAAACACAGAGCGCCCTATATACAGAGCCACATTCAGAGTGCCCTATATACAAAGCCAAACACAGAGCACTCTATTTACAGAGCCAAACACAGAGCACCCTATAAACAGAGCCAAACAGAGAGCGTCCTATATACAGAGCCAAACACAGAGCGTCCTATATACAGAGCCAAACACAGAGTGCTCTATTTACAGAGCCAAACACAGAGCTGAACATAAAGCACCCTATTTACAGAGCCAAACACAGAGTGCCCTATTTACAGAGCACCCCATAAACAGAGCCAAACTCAGAGTGCCCTATATACAGAGCCAAACACAGAGCACTCTATTTACAGGGCCAAACACAGAGCGCTCTATTTATAGAGCCAAACACAGAGCGCTCTATTTAAAGAACCAAACACAGAGCGCCCTATAAACAGAGCCAAACACAGAGCTAAACATAAAGCGCCCTATTTACAGAACCAAACACAGAGCGTCCTATATACAGAGCCAAACATAGAGCGTCCTATATACAGAGCCAAACAGAGAGCGTCCTATATACAGAGCCAAACATAGAGCGCTCTATTTACAGAGCCAAACACAGAGCGCTCTATTTACAGAGCCAAACACATAGCGCTCTATTTACAGAGCCAAACACAGAGCGCTCTATTTATAGAGCCAAACACAGAGCGCCCTATAAACAGAGCCAAACACAGAGCGTCCTATATACAGAGCCAAACACATTGCGCTCTATTTACAGAGCCAAACACAGAGTGCCCTATTTACAGAGCCAAACACAGAGCACCTTATTTACAGAGCCAAACACAGAGCGCTCTATTTACAGAGCCAAACACAGAGCGCTCTATTTACAGAGCCAAACACAGAGTGCCCTATTTACAGAGCCAAACACAGAGCACCTTATTTACAGAGCCAAACACAGAGCGCTCTATTTACAGAACCAAACACAGAGCGCTCTATTTACAGAGGCAAACACAGCGTGCCCTATTTACAGATCCAAACACAGCGTGCCCTATTTACAGAGCCAAACACAGAGCACTCTATTTACAGGGCCAAACACAGAGCGCTCTATTTATAGAGCCAAACACAGAGCACTCTATTTACAGAGCCAAACACAGAGCGCCCTATGAACAGAGCCAAACACAGAGCTAAACATAAAGCGCCCTATTTACAGAGCCAAACACAGAGCGTCCTATATACAGAGCCAAACATAGAGCGTCCTATATACAGAGCCAAACACAGAGTGCTCTATTTACAGAGCCAAACACAGAGCGCTCTATTTACAGAGCCAAACACAGAGTGCTCTATTTACAGAGCCAAACACAGCGTGCCCTATTTACAGAGCCAAACACAGAGTGCCTTATTTACAGAGCCAAACACAGCGTGCTCTATTTACAGAGCCAAACACAGAGCGCTCTATTTACAGAGCCAAACACAGAGCGCTCTATTTACAGAGCCAAACACAGAGCGCCCTATAAACAGAGCCAAACACAGAGCGTCCTATATACAGAGCCAAACACAGAACGCTCTATTTATAGAGCCAAACACAGAGTGCCCTATTTACAGAGCCAAACACAGAGCACCTTATTTACAGAGCCAAACACAGAGCGCCTTATTTACAGAGCCAAACACAGAGCGCTCTATTTACAGAGCCAAACACAGAGCGCTCTATTTACAGAGCCAAACACAGAGTGCCCTATTTACAGAGCCAAACACAGAGCACCTTATTTACAGAGCCAAACACAGAGCGCCTTATTTACAGAGCCAAACACAGAGCGCTCTATTTACAGAGCCAAACACAGAGCGCTCTATTTACAGAGCCAAACACAGAGTGCCCTATTTACAGAGCCAAACACAGAGCACCTTATTTACAGAGCCAAACACAGAACGCTCTATTTACAGAGCCAAACACAGAGTGCCCTATTTACAGAGCCAAACACAGAGCACCTTATTTACAGAGCCAAACACAGAACGCTCTATTTACAGAGCCAAACACAGAGCGCTCTATTTACAGAGCCAAACACAGAACGCTCTATTTACAGAGCCAAACACAGCGTGCCCTATTTACAGATCAAAACACAGCGTGCCCTATTTACAGATCCAAACACAGCGTGCCCTATTTACAGAGCCAAACACAGAGTGCCTTATTTACGGATCCAAACACAGCGTGCTCTATTTACAGAGCCAAACACAGCGTGCTCTATTTACAGAGCCAAACACAGCGTGCTCTATTTACAGAGCCAAACACAGAGCGCTCTATTTACAGAGCCAAACACAGAGCGCTCTATTTACAGAGCCAAACACAGAGCGCCCTATAAACAGAGCCAAACACAGAGCGTCCTATATACAGAGCCAAACACAGAGCGCTCTATTTATAGAGCCAAACACAGAGTGCCCTATTTACAGAGCCAAACACAGAGCACCTTATTTACAGAGCCAAACACAGAGCGCCTTATTTACAGAGCCAAACACAGAGCGCTCTATTTACAGAGCCAAACACAGAGCGCTCTATTTACAGAGCCAAACACAGAGTGCCCTATTTACAGAGCCAAACACAGAGCACCTTATTTACAGAGCCAAACACAGAACGCTCTATTTACAGAGCCAAACACAGAGCGCTCTATTTACAGAGCCAAACACAGAACGCTCTATTTACAGAGCCAAACACAGAGTGCCCTATTTACAGATCCAAACACAGCGTGCCCTATTTACAGATCCAAACACAGCGTGCTCTATTTACAGAGCCAAACACAGCGTGCCCTATTTACAGAGCCAAACACAGAGTGCCTTATTTACAGAGCCAAACACAGCGTGCCCTATTTACAGAGCCAAACACAGAGCACCTTATTTACAGAGCCAAACACAGAGCACCTTATTTACAGAGCCAAACACAGAGCGCCTTATTTACAGAGCCAAACACAGCGTGCCCTATTTACAGAGCCAAACACAGAGCGCTCTATTTACAGAGCCAAACACAGAGTGCCCTATTTACAGAGCCAAACACAGAGCACCTTATTTACAGAGCCAAACACAGAACGCTCTATTTACAGAGCCAAACACAGAGCGCTCTATTTACAGAGCCAAACACAGAACGCTCTATTTATAGAGCCAAACACAGCGTGCCCTATTTACAGATCAAAACACAGCGTGCCCTATTTACAGATCCAAACACAGCGTGCCCTATTTACAGAGCCAAACACAGAGCACCTTATTTACAGAGCCAAACACAGAGCGCCTTATTTACAGAGCCAAACACAGAGCGCTCTATTTACAGAGCCGAACACAGAGCGCTCTATTTACAGAGCCAAACACAGAGTGCCCTATTTACAGAGCCAAACACAGAGCACCTTATTTACAGAGCCAAACACAGAACGCTCTATTTACAGAGCCAAACACAGAGCGCTCTATTTACAGAGCCAAACACAGAACGCTCTATTTACAGAGCCAAACACAGCGTGCCCTATTTACAGATCCAAACACAGCGTGCCCTATTTACAGAGCCAAACACAGAGTGCCTTATTTACAGATCCAAACACAGCGTGTAGTGATGAGCGAGCATGCTTGTTACTACTCGGTACTCGCACGAGTATCAATGTACTCGGGCTACTCGGCGGGGACCGAGTAATCTCGCGATACTCGTGCTGTACTCGTGGTCTTCATGTTGGCGCTCTTTTTAGAGCCAGCCCTTATGCAGGGATTGGCTGGCAGACCAATGCAATGCCACAGCCCTGTTGTGGAATTGCAGTGATTGGCCGGCCCTCACAGCATGACCGTGCCTTTAGCCCGACACTTCCCCGCTCGGCTACGGCCCCTCCCGCACTCCACTCCGCGTGTATATATATATGCACGCTTACACACACACGTACGTTTTTTTATTTAATTTACAGTTTTATGGTTTCTACATGCTGCCGGTGGTCATTTCACAAAAATACTCGGGTCTCCCATAGGATAACATTGGGCTCGGTGCTCGGGCCGAGTACACGAGTATCTTGGGAGGCTCGGCCCGAGCCTCGAGCACCCGAGCTTTTTAGTAGTGATGAGCGAGCATGCTTGTCACTACTCGGTACTCGCACGAGTATCACTGTACTCGGGCTGCTCGGCGGGGACCGAGTAATCTCGCGATACTCGTGCTTTACTCGTGGTCTTCATTTCTGCATGTTGGCGCTCTTTTGAGAGCCAGCCCTCATGCAGGGATTGGCTGGCAGACCACTGCAATGCCACAGCCCTGTTAGTTGTGGAATTGCAGTGATTGGCCGGCCTGCACAGCGTCACCGAGCCTTTATATCGGCCGGCGCGCTGTGCTCTGCTCACAGCTATTCTGACAGTGAGTGTAGGGAGAGTGTCGCTGATTCAGGGAAAGCTTTGCGGCCCTTTATAGCTTTTTCAGTTGCAGGGCTGCAAACAGTGTGACCAAAAGTCCTTCTCAGGACTATTCTAGTTGTATACAGGCAGGCAGGGTATAGCCAGGTCGGAGTACAGTAGCAGAGTCCTTCTCAGGACTATTGTTGCTATATACAGGCAGGGTATAGCCAGGTCTGAATACAGGCTAGTGACCAAAAGAGTCCTTGTCAGGACTATTGTAGCAGTATACAGGCAGGCAGGCAGGCAGGGTAGTGGTGACCGTATACCAGCCTTCATATCTGGGGCTGGTGTACACAGTGTAAAACAGTCCAGATAGTGTCTGACTTGTCTGTACTGTAATTGTCGCTCCCCAAAAAAACCTGTTAGTAGGTTATTATTGCGTCCGTGCTTGGTTTTTAAAACCGCACGTGTGTGCCTGTTGGTGGCAGCGTACAGGTGCACTGGTGTGCGTTTACCAAACTATTATATAACGCACAAGTGTAGTGTATAATACACGTCAGTCAGCAGTGGCTGATAGTGTCAGAGTTCTTAATTTTTGCTCCTAAAACCTGTGTTAGGTTATTATTGCGTCCGTGCTTGGTTTTTAAAACCGCACGTGTGTGCCTGTTGGTGGCAGCGTACAGGTGCACTGGTGTGCGTTTACCAAACTATTATATAACGCACAAGTGTAGTGTATAATACACGTCAGTCAGCAGTGGCTGATAGTGTCAGAGTTCTTAATTTTTGCTCCTAAAACCTGTGTTAGGTTATTATTGCGTCCGTGCTTGGTTTTTAAAACCGCACGTGTGTGCCTGTTGGTGGCAGCGTACAGGTGCACTGGTGTGCGTTTACCAAACTATTATATAACGCACAAGTGTAGTGTATAATACACGTCAGTCAGCAGTGGCTGATAGTGTCAGAGTTCTTAATTTTTGCTCCTAAAACCTGTGTTAGGTTATTATTGCGTCCGTGCTTGGTTTTTAAAACCGCACGTGTGTGCCTGTTGGTGGCAGCGTACAGGTGCACTGGTGTGCGTTTACCAAACTATTATATAACGCACAAGTGTAGTGTATAATACACGTCAGTCAGCAGTGGCTGATAGTGTCAGAGTTCTTAATTTTTGCTCCTAAAACCTGTGTTAGGTTATTATTGCGTCCGTGCTTGGTTTTTAAAACCGCACGTGTGTGCCTGTTGGTGGCAGCGTACAGGTGCACTGGTGTGCGTTTACCAAACTATTATATAACGCACAAGTGTAGTGTATAATACACGTCAGTCAGCAGTGGCTGATAGTGTCAGAGTTCTTAATTTTTGCTCCTAAAACCTGTGTTAGGTTATTATTGCGTCCGTGCTTGGTTTTTAAAACCGCACGTGTGTGCCTGTTGGTGGCAGCGTACAGGTGCACTGGTGTGCAATTTCCAGAAACTTTGATATAACGCACAAGTAGTGAATATACACGTCAGTCAGCAGTGGCTGATAGTGTCAGAGTTCTTAATTTTTGCTCCTAAAACCTGTGTTAGGTTATTATTGCGTCCGTGCTTGGTTTTTAAAACCGCACGTGTGTGCCTGTTGGTGGCAGCGTACAGGTGCACTGGTGTGCGTTTACCAAACTATTATATAACGCACAAGTGTAGTGTATAATACACGTCAGTCAGCAGTGGCTGATAGTGTCAGAGTTCTTAATTTTTGCTCCTAAAACCTGTGTTAGGTTATTATTGCGTCCGTGCTTGGTTTTTAAAACCGCACGTGTGTGCCTGTTGGTGGCAGCGTACAGGTGCACTGGTGTGCAATTTCCAGAAACTTTGATATAACGCACAAGTAGTGAATATACACGTCAGCAGTGCACAGCATTGCAAAATGCGCAAGGGCATTGGCAAGGAACAAGGAAGTGGACGTGATGGTGGTGCAGGCAGAGGCCGAGGTCGTGGGCAAGCTCTAATTTCGCCACAACAAAGGGCCACATCTAGTCGCTCGCACGTCCTGTCCCAAATTCTTGGGGACCGCAGCAGTACACCGCTCTTGAACCAAGACCAGTGTCAACAGGTTGTTAGTTGGATAGCGGATAATGCTTCCAGTCAGATTGGCACCACCACAAACACTCTGTCTTCCACACGGTCAAGTGTCAGTAGCCGTGATACTGCACCGCACATTTCTGAACCTGATCCTCCTTCCTACCACCAGGCTGAGTACACGTCCTCCTCGGACATTAATGATCCCACACTTGGACACTCGGAAGAGCTGTTCACGTTTCCATTCACACATTCTGGCCTCTCGCCAGCTCATATTGAAGTGGGTCATGAGGAGATCGTCTGTACAGATAGCCAAATATTTGAGCAGCCACGTTCTCACGAAGTTGGCAACGTGTCTCAACAAGTGGTGGACGATGATGAGACACAATTGTCAGCAAGTCAGGAGGAGGAGCAGGGTGCGGAAGAGGAAGACGACGTGGTGGATGATCCAGTAACTGACCCAACCTGGCAGGAGGATATGCAGAGCGAGGACAGCAGTGCACAGGGGGAGGGAGGCGTAGCATCACAACAGGCAGTAAGAAGCAGGGTGGTGGTCCCAGGCAGAAGTCAGGCAACCGTTCCCCGTAACAACACGACGACACAAGGTGCCTGTACAAATGTTAGGTCTTCACGAGTCTGGCAGTTTTTTAAGTTGGATCCAGATGATTCAAAAAAGGCCATTTGCAACACCTGCCGTGCCAGCATCAGCAGGGGTACCAAAACTAGCAGCCTGACCACCACCAGCATGATCAGGCACATGTCAGCCAAGCACCCGACTTTGTGGGAAGTACAACAGAGTCGAGGAGCAGTGCTTGCTGATGTCACTGCTACGTCTTCGCTGGTTGTGCATGCGAGCCAATCCTCTGTCCATGCTGCCTGCGAACAAGCCTCCTCCACTCCTGCACCTGCAGTTGCCTACGCAGAAAGAACACCATCATCAAGCACGTCCTTGTCCCAGCGCAGCGTTCAGTTATCCATTCAGCAAACCTTTGAACGCAGGCGCAAATACACTGCCAACACCCCACATGCCACAGTTCTAAATGCTAACATTTCGCGACTGCTTGCGCTGGAAATGTTGCCTTTTAGGCTGGTGGAGACAGAAGCATTCCGTGACCTGATGGCGGCAGCTGTCCCACGTTACTCGGTCCCCAGCCGCCACTATTTCTCCCGGTGTGCCGTCCCCGCGTTGCATAACCACGTGTCACAAAACATCACACGTGCCCTGAACAACGCTGTTTCACCCAAAGTCCACCTAACCACAGACACGTGGACAAGTGCTTGTGGGCAAGGCCGCTACATCTCGTTGACGGCACACTGGGTTAATATTGTGGAAGCTGGGACCCAGTCTGAGCGAGGGACGGAACACGTCCTTCCCACACCAAGGTTTGCAGGCCCTACCTCAGTCAGTGTTTCACCCACACTCTACAGCTCCGGAATGTCATGCTCTTCAGCCTCCTCCTCCTCCTGCGCATCCTCATCCACTGTGCCCTCCACACCAGTCACAAGCTGGAAGCACTGCAGCACTGCCTCGGCGAAGCGGCAACAGGCTGTGCTGAAGCTAATCTGCATAGGTGACAAACCCCACAATGCAGAAGAGCTGTGGACAGCTCTGAAACAGCAGGCAGATCACTGGCTCACACCTCTGAACCTAAAGCCAGGAAAGGTCGTTTGTGACAATGGCCGGAACCTGGTGGCGGCTTTGAGGCGAGGCCAGCTGACACATGTTCCATGCGTGGCCCATGTGCTCAACCTCGTGGTTCAGCGGTTTATAAAGTCATACCCAGAGCTGTCTGATCTGCTGGTAAAAGTTCGCCGCCTGTCTGCACATTTTCGAAAGTCACCTACTGCTTCAGCCGGCCTTGCCGGCTTTCAGCGCCGTTTGCATCTTCCGGCTCACAGACTGGTGTGTGATGTCCCCACGCGTTGGAATTCAACTCTGCACATGTTGGTCAGGATATGTGAGCAGAAGAGGGCAGTTGTTGAGTACCTGCATCACCTAAGCCGTCGGGAAATGGGTCAAACTCCACACATAACACCTGAGGAGTGGAGATGGATGTCAGACCTATGTACCATCCTCCAAAACTTTGAGGACTCCACCAAGATGGTGAGTGGTGATGACGCCATTATTAGCGTCACCATACCGCTACTCTGCCTTCTAAAACGGTCCCTTTTGAAAAACAAACATGATGCATTGCAGGCGGAGCGCGATGAGTTGCAGCAAGAAACAGTAGTGGGTGTGGGTGATAACACACAGCCCAGCCTCGTCTCATCACAACGTGCAGTGGAGGACTATGACGAGGAGGAGGATGAAGACATGGAGCAACTCTCCGGCCAAATTGAGGATATGACATGCACACCAGTCATATCCTCGATTCAGCGTGGCTGGCCAGAGGACAGGGTAGATGAGGAGGAGGAGGAGGAGGAGGAGGAGGACAGCATGTTCAGTCATCTTGTTGGTCAGGCTACTGAAGTCCTGGCTGTTAAGAGTCTGGCGCACATGGCTGACTTTATGGTAAGCTGCCTGTCTCGTGACCCTCGCGTTAAGAACATCTTGGCCGACAATCATTACTGGTTGGTAACACTGTTAGACCCACGCTACAAGGAGAACTTTTTGTCTCTTATTCCCGTGGATGAGAGGTCAACCAAAATGCAGCAGTTTCGGAAGGCCATACTCACGGAAGTAGGCAAAGCATTCCCCTCACAAAACGCTAGCGGCATAGGTCAGGAATCAGTGGACAACCGAGGCGTACAGCCGAGAGAGGCACAAGTCCAATCCGCCAGAGGTAGGGGAACAGTCTTTAAGATGTGGGACAGTTTTCTCAGCCCCTCACGTACCACAGCCCCTGAGGTGCGGGGTAGTGCCACAAGAAATCCTAAGTTTGCCCAGATGCTGAAGGAGTACCTTGCAGATCGAACAACTGTACTCCGACATTCCTCTGTGCCTTACAATTATTGGGTATCCAAGCTGGACACGTGGCATGAATTGGCTCTCTACGCCTTGGAAGTCCTGGCCTGCCCTGCTGCTAGCGTTTTGTCAGAGCGTGTTTTTAGTGCCGCAGGTGGAATCATTACAGATAAACGCACCCGCCTGTCAACTGAAAATGCTGACAGGCTGACTCTGATAAAGATGAACAAGGGTTGGATTGGGCCAGACTTCACCACACCACCAGCAAATGAGAGCGGAATTTAAAGTTTGCCATGTACCTCCACTCACCCATGGGTACACTTCTCGACTTTGGATAATCGCTGGACTGCTCCTCCTTCTCCTCATGCGCCATCATGATGACCGTTACAATAGTTAGGTCTTTGTTTCAGGTATACCCCCAGTGGTAAATTTTTTCGCCCATTCTTTGCAGAATGGACATTACAACGACAGGAGACCCGCTCCTTTGCAATGGGAACAATGTTTTGAGGCCCTCATGCACGTCTCTACCCAGGGACAACGTGTAGCCTCCCAATTTTTGGCTGCCCTGCCTAAGGGCTATACTGAAATACACCCACTTCCTTAAAATGGACACTTAATGTTTTGAGGCCCTCATGCACGTCTCTACCCAGGGACAATGTGGAGCCTCCCAATTTTTGGCTGCCCTGGCAAAGGGCTATACTGAAATAGACCCACTTCCTTACAATGGGCACTTCAGGTTTAAAGGCCATCATGCACGTCTCTATCCAGGGACAATGTGGAGCCTCCCAATTTTTGGCTGCCCTGCCTAAGGGCTATACTGAAATACACCCACTTCCTTAAAATGGACACTTAATGTTTTGAGGCCCTCATGCACGTCTCTACCCAGGGACAATGTGGAGCCTCCCAATTTTTGGCTGCCCTGCCTAAGGGCTATACTGAAATACACCCACTTCCTTAAAATGGACACTTAATGTTTTGAGGCCCTCATGCACGTCTCTACCCAGGGACAATGTGGAGCCTCCCAATTTTTGGCTGCCCTGGCAAAGGGCTATACTGAAATAGACCCACTTCCTTACAATGGGCACTTCAGGTTTAAAGGCCATCATGCACGTCTCTACCCAGGGACAATGTGGAGCCTCCCAATTTTTGGCTGCCCTGCCTAAGGGCTATACTATAATACACCCACTTCCTGACAATGGACACTTAATGTTTTGAGGCCCTCATGCACGTCTCTACCCAGGGACAATGTGGAGCCTCCCAATTTTTGGCTGCCCTGGCAAAGGGCTATACTGAAATAGACCCACTTCCTTACAATGGGCACTTCAGGTTTAAAGGCCATCATGCACGTCTCTATCCAGGGACAATGTGGAGCCTCCCAATTTTTGGCTGCCCTGCCTAAGGGCTATACTGAAATACACCCACTTCCTTAAAATGGACACTTAATGTTTTGAGGCCCTCATGCACGTCTCTACCCAGGGACAATGTGGAGCCTCCCAATTTTTGGCTGCCCTGCCTAAGGGCTATACTGAAATACACCCACTTCCTTAAAATGGACACTTAATGTTTTGAGGCCCTCATGCACGTCTCTACCCAGGGACAATGTGGAGCCTCCCAATTTTTGGCTGCCCTGGCAAAGGGCTATACTGAAATAGACCCACTTCCTTACAATGGGCACTTCAGGTTTAAAGGCCATCATGCACGTCTCTACCCAGGGACAATGTGGAGCCTCCCAATTTTTGGCTGCCCTGCCTAAGGGCTATACTATAATACACCCACTTCCTGACAATGGACACTTAATGTTTTGAGGCCCTCATGCACGTCTCTACCCAGGGACAATGTGGAGCCTCCCAATTTTTGGCTGCCCTGGCAAAGGGCTATACTGAAATAGACCCACTTCCTTACAATGGGCACTTCAGGTTTAAAGGCCATCATGCACGTCTCTACCCAGGGACAATGTGGAGCCTCCCAATTTTTGGCTGCCCTGCCTAAGGGCTATACTATAATACACCCACTTCCTGACAATGGACACTTAATGTTTTGAGGCCCTCATGCACGTCTCTACCCAGGGACAATGTGGAGCCTCCCAATTTTTGGCTGCCCTGGCAAAGGGCTATACTGAAATAGACCCACTTCCTTACAATGGGCACTTCAGGTTTAAAGGCCATCATGCACGTCTCTACCCAGGGACAATGTGGAGCCTCCCAATTTTTGGCTGCCCTGCCTAAGGGCTATACTGAAATACACCCACTTCCTTAAAATGGACACTTAATGTTTTGAGGCCCTCATGCACGTCTCTACCCAGGGACAATGTGGAGCCTCCCAATTTTTGGCTGCCCTGCCTAAGGGCTATACTGAAATAGACCCACTTCCTTACAATGGGCACTTCAGGTTTAAAGGCCATCATGCACGTCTCTACCCAGGGACAATGTGGAGCCTCCCAATTTTTGGCTGCCCTGGCAAAGGGCTATACTGAAATAGACCCACTTCCTTACAATGGGCACTTCAGGTTTAAAGGCCATCATGCACGTCTCTACCCAGGGACAATGTGGAGCCTCCCAATTTTTGGCTGCCCTGCCTAAGGGCTATACTGAAATACACCCACTTCCTTAAAATGGACACTTAATGTTTTGAGGCCCTCATGCACGTCTCTACCCAGGGACAATGTGGAGCCTCCCAATTTTTGGCTGCCCTGCCTAAGGGCTATACTATAATACACCCACTTCCTGACAATGGACACTTAATGTTTTGAGGCCCTCATGCACGTCTGTATGCAGGGGCATTGGTGAACCTCACAATTTAGGACTGCCCTGGCAAAGGAAAATACTACAAAGACTCACTTCCTCAAAATGGGCACATTAGACTCAAGAGGCCTTCATGTACGTCTCTTCTCAGGGACATCGGAGTGCCACACAATGTTTTCACGTAAAATCTTTCATGTATTGATCTCAAAAAGTAACATACACCAGCTCTATCTCACTATTGGGTATGTGCCCTTAACATTTCCGCCATGAAAAATCATTTTGGGGTCATTTTGGAAGGTTTTCTGGTGAGTCCGTAAAAATGGCGTAAAACGCGGACAAAATTGTTCACAGCTGTGACTTTTGAGTGATAAATGCTTCAAGGGGTCTTCACCATGCTGTTGCCATGTCATTTGAGCACTCTTCTGAGACTTTTGTGACATTTTTAGGGTTTCTCCATGCTGCCGGGAGGTCATTTCACAAAAATACTCGGGTCTCCCATAGGATAACATTGGGCTCGTTGCTCGGGCCGAGTACACGAGTATCTTGGGAGGCTCGGCCCGAGCTTCGAGCACCCGAGCTTTTTAGTACTCGCTCATCACTACTTTTTAGTACTCGCTCATCACTAACAGCGTGCTCTATTTACAGAGCCAAACACAGCGTGCCCTATTTACAGAGCCAAACACAGAGTGTCTTATTTACAGAGCCAAACACAGCGTGCTCTATTTACAGAGCCAAACACAGAGCGCTCTATTTACAGAGCCAAACACAGAGCGCTCTATTTACAGAGCCAAACACAGAGCGCCCTATAAACAGAGCCAAACACAGAGCGTCCTATATACAGAGCCAAACAAAGAGCGCTCTATTTATAGAGCCAAACACAGAGTGCCCTATTTACAGAGCCAAACACAGAGCACCTTATTTACAGAGCCAAACACAGAGCGCCTTATTTACAGAGCCAAACACAGAGCGCTCTATTTACAGAGCCAAACACAGAGTGCTCTATTTACAGAGCCAAACACAGAGTGCCCTATTTACAGAGCCAAACACAGAGCACCTTATTTACAGAGCCAAACACAGAACGCTCTATTTACAGAGCCAAACACAGAGCGCTCTATTTACAGAGCCAAACACAGAACGCTCTATTTACAGAGCCAAACACAGAGTGCCCTATTTACAGATCCAAACACAGCGTGCCCTATTTACAGATCCAAACACAGCGTGCTCTATTTACAGAGCCAAACACAGAGTGCCTTATTTACAGAGCCAAACACAGCGTGCCCTATTTACAGAGCCAAACACAGAGTGCCTTATTTACAGAGCCAAACACAGCGTGCCCTATTTACAGAGCCAAACACAGAGCACCTTATTTACAGAGCCAAACACAGAGCACCTTATTTACAGAGCCAAACACAGAGCGCCTTATTTACAGAGCCAAACACAGCGTGCCCTATTTACAGAGCCAAACACAGAGCGCTCTATTTACAGAGCCAAACACAGAGTGCCCTATTTACAGAGCCAAACACAGAGCACCTTATTTACAGAGCCAAACACAGAACGCTCTATTTACAGAGCCAAACACAGAGCGCTCTATTTACAGAGCCAAACACAGAACGCTCTATTTACAGAGCCAAACACAGCGTGCCCTATTTACAGATCCAAACACAGCGTGCCCTATTTACAGATCCAAACACAGCGTGCCCTATTTACAGAGCCAAACACAGAGCACCTTATTTACAGAGCCAAACACAGAGCGCCTTATTTACAGAGCCAAACACAGAGCGCTCTATTTACAGAGCCAAACACAGAGCGCTCTATTTACAGAGCCAAACACAGAGCACCTTATTTACAGAGCCAAACACAGAACGCTCTATTTACAGAGCCAAACACAGAGCGCTCTATTTACAGAGCCAAACACAGAACGCTCTATTTACAGAGCCAAACACAGAGCGCTCTATTTACAGAGCCAAACACAGAACGCTCTATTTACAGAGCCAAACACAGAGTGCCTTATTTACAGATCCAAACACAGCGTGCTCTATTTACAGAGCCAAACACAGCGTGCCCTATTTACAGAGCCAAACACAGAGTGCCTTATTTACAGAGCCAAACACAGCGTGCTCTATTTACAGAGCCAAACACAGAGCGCTCTATTTACAGAGCCAAACACAGAGCGCTCTATTTACAGAGCCAAACACAGAGCGCCCTATAAACAGAGCCAAACACAGAGCGTCCTATATACAGAGCCAAACAAAGAGCGCTCTATTTATAGAGCCAAACACAGAATGCCCTATTTACAGAGCCAAACACAGAGCACCTTATTTACAGAGCCAAACACAGAGCGCCTTATTTACAGAGCCAAACACAGAGCGCTCTATTTACAGAGCCAAACACAGAGTGCTCTATTTACAGAGCCAAACACAGAGTGCCCTATTTACAGAGCCAAACACAGAGCACCTTATTTACAGAGCCAAACACAGAACGCTCTATTTACAGAGCCAAACACAGAGCGCTCTATTTACAGAGCCAAACACAGAATGCTCTATTTACAGAGCCAAACACAGAGTGCCCTATTTACAGATCCAAACACAGAATGCCCTATTTACAGATCCAAACACAGCGTGCTCTATTTACAGAGCCAAACACAGCGTGCCCTATTTACAGAGCCAAACACAGAGCACCTTATTTACAGAGCCAAACACAGAGCGCCTTATTTACAGAGCCAAACACAGAGCGCCTTATTTACAGAGCCAAACACAGAGCGCTCTATTTACAGAGCCAAACACAGAGCGCTCTATTTACAGAGCCAAACACAGAGTGCCCTATTTACAGAGCCAAACACAGAGCACCTTATTTACAGAGCCAAACACAGAACGCTCTATTTACAGAGCCAAACACAGAGCGCTCTATTTACAGAGCCAAACACAGAACGCTCTATTTACAGAGCCAAACACAGAGTGCCCTATTTACAGATCCAAACACAGCGTGCCCTATTTACAGATCCAAACACAGCGTGCTCTATTTACAGAGCCAAACACAGCGTGCCCTATTTACAGAGCCAAACACAGAGTGCCTTATTTACAGAGCCAAACACAGCGTGCCCTATTTACAGAGCCAAACACAGAGCACCTTATTTACAGAGCCAAACACAGAGCGCCTTATTTACAGAGCCAAACACAGAGCGCTCTATTTACAGAGCCAAACACAGAGCGCTCTATTTACAGAGCCAAACACAGAGCGCTCTATTTACAGAGCCAAACACAGAGCGCCTTATTTACAGAGCCAAACACAGAACGCTCTATTTACAGAGCCAAACACAGAGCGCTCTATTTACAGAGCCAAACACAGAACGCTCTATTTACAGAGCCAAACACAGCGTGCCCTATTTACAGATCCAAACACAGCGTGCCCTATTTACAGATCCAAACACAGCGTGCTCTATTTACAGAGGCAAACACAGCGTGCCCTGTTTACAGAGCCAAACACAGAGTGCCTTTTTTACAGAGCCAAACACAGAGCGCCTTATTTACAGAGCCAAACACATAGCACTCTATTTACAGAGCCAAACACAGAGCACCTTATTTACAGAGCCAACCACAGAGCGCCTTATTTACAGAGCCAAACACAGAGCGCCTTATTTACAGAGCCAAACACAGAGCGCCTTATTTACAGAGCCAAACACAGAGCGCCTTATTTACAAAGCGCCTTATTTTCAGAGCCAAACACAGAACGCTCTATTTACAGAGCCAAACACAGAGCGCTCTATTTACAGAGCCAAACACAGAACGCTCTATTTACAGAGCCAAACACAGCGTGCCCTATTTACAGATCCAAACACAGCGTGCCCTATTTACAGATCCAAACACAGCGTGCTCTATTTACAGAGGCAAACACAGCGTGCCCTGTTTACAGAGCCAAACACAGAGTGCCTTTTTTACAGAGCCAAACACAGAGCGCCTTATTTACAGAGCCAAACACATAGCACTCTATTTACAGAGCCAAACACAGAGCACTCTATTTACAGAGCCAAACACAGAGCGTCCTATTTACAGAGCCAAACACGGAGCGTCCTATATACAGAGCCAATCACAGAGCGTCCCATATACAGAGCCAAACACAGAGTGCTCTATTTACAGAGCCAAACACAGAGCGCTCTATTTACAGAGCCAAACACAGAGCGCTCTATATACAGAGCCAAACACAGTGCGCCCTATAAACAGAGCCAAACACAGAGCGCTTTATTTACAGAGCCAAACACAGAGCGCCTTATTTACAGAGCCAAACACAGAGCGCCTTATTTACAGAGCCAAACACAGAGAGTTCTATTTACAGAGCCAAACACAGAGCACCTTATTTACAGAGCCAAACACAGAGCGCCTTATTTACAGAGCCAAACACAGAGAGTTCTATTTACAGAGCCAAACACAGAGCGCTCTATTTACAGAGCCAAACACAGAGTGCCCTATATGTAGAGCCAAACACAGAGTGCTCTATTTATAGAGCCAAACACAGAGCACCTTATTTACAGAGCCAAACACAGAGTGCCCTATATACAGAGACAAACACAGAGCGTCCCATATACAGAGCCAAACACAGAGCGCTCTATTTACAGAGCGAAACACAGAGCACCTTATTTACAGAGCCAAACACAGAGCGCCTTATTTACAGAGCCAAACACAGAGTGCCCTATATACAGAGCAAAACACAGAGCGCTCTATTTATAGAGCCAAACACAGAGCGCCTTATTTACAGAGCCAAACACAGAGCGCTCTATTTAAAGAGCCAAATACAGAGCGCTCTATTTACAGAGCCAAACACAGAGCGCCTTATTTACAGAGCCAAACACAGAGCGCTCTATTTACAGAGCCAAACACAGAGCACCTTATTTACAGAGCCAAACACAGAGCGCCTTATTTACAGAGCCAAACACAGAGCGCTCTATTTACAGAGCCAAACACAGAGTGCCCTATTTACAGATCCAAACACAGCGTGCTCTATTTACAGATCCAAACACAGCGTGCCCTATTTACAGAGCCAAACACAGAGTGCCTTATTTACAGAGCCAAACACAGCGTGCCCTATTTACAGAGCCAAACACAGAGCACCTTATTTACAGAGCCAAACACAGAGCACCTTATTTACAGAGCCAAACACAGAGCGCCTTATTTACAGAGCCAAACACAGCGTGCCCTATTTACAGAGCCAAACACAGAGCGCTCTATTTACAGAGCCAAACACAGAGTGCCCTATTTACAGAGCCAAACACAGAGCACCTTATTTACAGAGCCAAACACAGAACGCTCTATTTACAGAGCCAAACACAGAGCGCTCTATTTACAGAGCCAAACACAGAACGCTCTATTTACAGAGCCAAACACAGCGTGCCCTATTTACAGATCCAAACACAGCGTGCCCTATTTACAGATCCAAACACAGCGTGCCCTATTTACAGAGCCAAACACAGAGCACCTTATTTACAGAGCCAAACACAGAGCGCCTTATTTACAGAGCCAAACACAGAGCGCTCTATTTACAGAGCCAAACACAGAGCGCTCTATTTACAGAGCCAAACACAGAGCACCTTATTTACAGAGCCAAACACAGAACGCTCTATTTACAGAGCCAAACACAGAGCGCTCTATTTACAGAGCCAAACACAGAACGCTCTATTTACAGAGCCAAACACAGAGCGCTCTATTTACAGAGCCAAACACAGAACGCTCTATTTACAGAGCCAAACACAGCGTGCCCTATTTACAGATCCAAACACAGCGTGCCCTATTTACAGAGCCAAACACAGAGTGCCTTATTTACAGATCCAAACACAGCGTGCTCTATTTACAGAGCCAAACACAGCGTGCCCTATTTACAGAGCCAAACACAGAGTGCCTTATTTACAGAGCCAAACACAGCGTGCTCTATTTACAGAGCCAAACACAGAGCGCTCTATTTACAGAGCCAAACACAGAGCGCTCTATTTACAGAGCCAAACACAGAGCGCCCTATAAACAGAGCCAAACACAGAGCGTCCTATATACAGAGCCAAACAAAGAGCGCTCTATTTATAGAGCCAAACACAGAGTGCCCTATTTACAGAGCCAAACACAGAGCACCTTATTTACAGAGCCAAACACAGAGCGCCTTATTTACAGAGCCAAACACAGAGCGCTCTATTTACAGAGCCAAACACAGAGTGCTCTATTTACAGAGCCAAACACAGAGTACCCTATTTACAGAGCCAAACACAGAGCACCTTATTTACAGAGCCAAACACAGAACGCTCTATTTACAGAGCCAAACACAGAGCGCTCTATTTACAGAGCCAAACACAGAATGCTCTATTTACAGAGCCAAACACAGAGTGCCCTATTTACAGATCCAAACACAGCGTGCCCTATTTACAGATCCAAACACAGCATGCTCTATTTACAGAGCCAAACACAGCGTGCCCTATTTACAGAGCCAAACACAGAGCACCTTATTTACAGAGCCAAACACAGAGCGCCTTATTTACAGAGCCAAACAAAGAGCGCCTTATTTACAGAGCCAAACACAGAGCGCTCTATTTACAGAGCCAAACACAGAGCGCTCTATTTACAGAGCCAAACACAGAGTGCCCTATTTACAGAGCCAAACACAGAGCACCTTATTTACAGAGCCAAACACAGAACGCTCTATTTACAGAGCCAAACACAGAGCGCTCTATTTACAGAGCCAAACACAGAACGCTCTATTTACAGAGCCAAACACAGAGTGCCCTATTTACAGATCCAAACACAGCGTGCCCTATTTACAGATCCAAACACAGCGTGCTCTATTTACAGAGCCAAACACAGCGTGCCCTATTTACAGAGCCAAACACAGAGTGCCTTATTTACAGAGCCAAACACAGCGTGCCCTATTTACAGAGCCAAACACAGAGCACCTTATTTACAGAGCCAAACACAGAGCGCCTTATTTACAGAGCCAAACACAGAGCGCTCTATTTACAGAGCCAAACACAGAGCGCTCTATTTACAGAGCCAAACACAGAGTGCCCTATTTACAGAGCCAAACACAGAGCGCCTTATTTACAGAGCCAAACACAGAACGCTCTATTTACAGAGCCAAACACAGAGCGCTCTATTTACAGAGCCAAACACAGAACGCTCTATTTACAGAGCCAAACACAGCGTGCCCTATTTACAGATCCAAACACAGCGTGCCCTATTTACAGATCCAAACACAGCGTGCTCTATTTACAGAGGCAAACACAGCGTGCCCTATTTACAGAGCCAAACACAGAGTGCCTTTTTTACAGAGCCAAACACAGAGCGCCTTATTTACAGAGCCAAACACATAGCACTCTATTTACAGAGCCAAACACAGAGCGCCTTATTTACAGAGCCAAACACAGAGCGCCTTATTTACAGAGCCAAACACAGAGCGCCTTATTTACAGAGCCAAACACAGAGCGCCTTATTTACAGAGCCAAACACAGAGCGCCTTATTTACAAAGCGCCTTATTTTCAGAGCCAAACACAGAGCACTCTATTTACAGAGCCAAACACAGAGCGTCCTATTTACAGAGCCAAACACGGAGCGTCCTATATACAGAGCCAAACACAGAGCGTCCTATATACAGAGCCAAACACAGAGTGCTCTATTTACAGAGCCAAACACAGAGCGCTCTATTTACAGAGCCAAACACAGTGCGCCCTATAAACAGAGCCAAACACAGAGCGCTTTATTTACAGAGCCAAACACAGAGCGCCTTATTTACAGAGCCAAACACAGAGCGCCTTATTTACAGAGCCAAACACAGAGAGTTCTATTTACAGAGCCAAACACAGAGCACCTTATTTACAGAGCCAAACACAGAGCGCCTTATTTACAGAGCCAAACACAGAGAGTTCTATTTACAGAGCCAAACACAGAGCGCTCTATTTACAGAGCCAAACACAGAGTGCCCTATATGCAGAGCCAAACACAGAGTGCTCTATTTATAGAGCCAAACACAGAGCACCTTATTTACAGAGCCAAACACAGAGTGCCCTATATACAGAGACAAACACAGAGCGTCCTATATACAGAGCCAAACACAGAGTGCCCTATATACAGAGCCAAACACAGAGCGCTCTATTTACAGAGCGAAACACAGAGCACCTTATTTACAGAGCCAAACACAGAGCGCCTTATTTACAGAGCCAAACACAGAGTGCCCTATATACAGAGCAAAACACAGAGTGCTCTATTTATAGAGCCAAACACAGAGCGCCTTATTTACAGAGCCAAACACAGAGCGCTCTATTTAAAGAGCCAAATACAGAGCGCTCTATTTACAGAGCCAAACACAGAGCGCCTTATTTACAGAGCCAAACACAGAGCGCTCTATTTACAGAGCCAAACACAGAGCACCTTATTTACAGAGCCAAACACAGAGTGCCTTATTTACAGAGCCAAACACAGAGCGCTCTATTTACAGAGCCAAACACAGAGTGCCCTATTTACAGATCCAAACACAGCGTGCTCTATTTACAGATCCAAACACAGCGTGCTCTATTTACAGAGCCAAACACAGCGTGCCCTATTTACAGAGCCAAACACAGAGTGCCTTATTTACAGAGCCAAACACAGAGCACCTTATTTACAGAGCCAAACACAGAGCGCCTTATTTACAGAGCCAAACACAGAGCGCTCTATTTACAGAGCCAAACACAGAGCGCTCTATTTACAGAGCCAAACACAGAGTGCCCTATTTACAGAGCCAAACACAGAGCACCTTATTTACAGAGCCAAACACAGAACGCTCTATTTACAGAGCCAAACACAGAGCGCTCTATTTACAGAGCCAAACACAGAACGCTCTATTTACAGAGCCAAACACAGAGTGCCCTATTTACAGATCCAAACACAGCGTGCCCTATTTACAGATCCAAACACAGCGTGCTCTATTTACAGAGCCAAACACAGCGTGCCCTATTTACAGAGCCAAACACAGAGTGCCTTATTTACAGAGCCAAACACAGCGTGCCCTATTTACAGAGCCAAACACAGAGCACCTTATTTACAGAGCCAAACACAGAGCGCCTTATTTACAGAGCCAAACACAGAGCGCTCTATTTACAGAGCCAAACACAGAGCGCTCTATTTACAGAGCCAAACACAGAGCGCTCTATTTACAGAGCCAAACACAGAGTGCCCTATTTACAGAGCCAAACACAGAGCGCCTTATTTACAGAGCCAAACACAGAACGCTCTATTTACAGAGCCAAACACAGAGCGCTCTATTTACAGAGCCAAACACAGAACGCTCTATTTACAGAGCCAAACACAGCGTGCCCTATTTACAGATCCAAACACAGCGTGCCCTATTTACAGATCCAAACACAGCGTGCTCTATTTACAGAGGCAAACACAGCGTGCCCTATTTACAGAGCCAAACACAGAGTGCCTTTTTTACAGAGCCAAACACAGAGCGCCTTATTTACAGAGCCAAACACATAGCACTCTATTTACAGAGCCAAACACAGAGCGCCTTATTTACAGAGCCAAACACAGAGCGCCTTATTTACAGAGCCAAACACAGAGCGCCTTATTTACAGAGCCAAACACAGAGCGCCTTATTTACAAAGCGCCTTATTTTCAGAGCCAAACACAGAGCACTCTATTTACAGAGCCAAACACAGAGCGTCCTATTTACAGAGCCAAACACGGAGCGTCCTATATACAGAGCCAAACACAGAGCGTCCTATATACAGAGCCAAACACAGAGTGCTCTATTTACAGAGCCAAACACAGAGCGCTCTATTTACAGAGCCAAACACAGTGCGCCCTATAAACAGAGCCAAACACAGAGCGCTTTATTTACAGAGCCAAACACAGAGCGCCTTATTTACAGAGCCAAACACAGAGCGCCTTATTTACAGAGCCAAACACAGAGCGCTCTATTTACAGAGCCAAACACAGAGCGCTCTATTTACAGAGCCAAACACAGAGTGCCCTATTTACAGAGCCAAACACAGAGCACCTTATTTACAGAGCTAAACACAGAACGCTCTATTTACAGAGCCAAACACAGAGCGCTCTATTTACAGAGCCAAACACAGAACGCTCTATTTACAGAGCCAAACACAGAGTGCCCTATTTACAGATCCAAACACAGCGTGCCCTATTTACAGATCCAAACACAGCGTGCTCTATTTACAGAGCCAAACACAGAGTGCCTTATTTACAGAGCCAAACACAGCGTGCCCTATTTACAGAGCCAAACACAGAGTGCCTTATTTACAGAGCCAAACACAGCGTGCCCTATTTACAGAGCCAAACACAGAGCACCTTATTTACAGAGCCAAACACAGAGCACCTTATTTACAGAGCCAAACACAGAGCGCCTTATTTACAGAGCCAAACACAGCGTGCCCTATTTACAGAGCCAAACACAGAGCGCTCTATTTACAGAGCCAAACACAGAGTGCCCTATTTACAGAGCCAAACACAGAGCACCTTATTTACAGAGCCAAACACAGAACGCTCTATTTACAGAGCCAAACACAGAGCGCTCTATTTACAGAGCCAAACACAGAACGCTCTATTTACAGAGCCAAACACAGCGTGCCCTATTTACAGATCCAAACACAGCGTGCCCTATTTACAGATCCAAACACAGCGTGCCCTATTTACAGAGCCAAACACAGAGCACCTTATTTACAGAGCCAAACACAGAGCGCCTTATTTACAGAGCCAAACACAGAGCGCTCTATTTACAGAGCCAAACACAGAGCGCTCTATTTACAGAGCCAAACACAGAGCACCTTATTTACAGAGCCAAACACAGAACGCTCTATTTACAGAGCCAAACACAGAGCGCTCTATTTACAGAGCCAAACACAGAGCGCTCTATTTACAGAGCCAAACACAGAACGCTCTATTTACAGAGCCAAACACAGCGTGCCCTATTTACAGATCCAAACACAGCGTGCCCTATTTACAGAGCCAAACACAGAGTGCCTTATTTACAGATCCAAACACAGCGTGCTCTATTTACAGAGCCAAACACAGCGTGCCCTATTTACAGAGCCAAACACAGAGTGCCTTATTTACAGAGCCAAACACAGCGTGCTCTATTTACAGAGCCAAACACAGAGCGCTCTATTTACAGAGCCAAACACAGAGCGCTCTATTTACAGAGCCAAACACAGAGTGCCCTATTTACAGAGCCAAACACAGAGCACCTTATTTACAGAGCCAAACACAGAACGCTCTATTTACAGAGCCAAACACAGAGCGCTCTATTTACAGAGCCAAACACAGAATGCTCTATTTACAGAGCCAAACACAGAGTGCCCTATTTACAGATCCAAACACAGCGTGCCCTATTTACAGATCCAAACACAGCGTGCTCTATTTACAGAGCCAAACACAGCGTGCCCTATTTACAGAGCCAAACACAGAGCACCTTATTTACAGAGCCAAACACAGAGCGCCTTATTTACAGAGCCAAACACAGAGCGCCTTATTTACAGAGCCAAACACAGAGCGCTCTATTTACAGAGCCAAACACAGAGCGCTCTATTTACAGAGCCAAACACAGAGCGCTCTATTTACAGAGCCAAACACAGAGTGCCCTATTTACAGAGCCAAACACAGAGCACCTTATTTACAGAGCCAAACACAGAACGCTCTATTTACAGAGCCAAACACAGAGCGCTCTATTTACAGAGCCAAACACAGAATGCTCTATTTACAGAGCCAAACACAGAGTGCCCTATTTACAGATCCAAACACAGCGTGCCCTATTTACAGATCCAAACACAGCGTGCTCTATTTACAGAGCCAAACACAGCGTGCCCTATTTACAGAGCCAAACACAGAGCACCTTATTTACAGAGCCAAACACAGAGCGCCTTATTTACAGAGCCAAACACAGAGCGCCTTATTTACAGAGCCAAACACAGAGCGCTCTATTTACAGAGCCAAACACAGAGCGCTCTATTTACAGAGCCAAACAGAGTGCCCTATTTACAGAGCCAAACACAGAGCACCTTATTTACAGAGCCAAACACAGAACGCTCTATTTACAGAGCCAAACACAGAGCGCTCTATTTACAGAGCCAAACACAGAACGCTCTATTTACAGAGCCAAACACAGAGTGCCCTATTTACAGATCCAAACACAGCGTGCCCTATTTACAGATCCAAACACAGCGTGCTCTATTTACAGAGCCAAACACAGCGTGCCCTATTTACAGAGCCAAACACAGAGTGCCTTATTTACAGAGCCAAACACAGCGTGCCCTATTTACAGAGCCAAACACAGAGCACCTTATTTACAGAGCCAAACACAGAGCGCCTTATTTACAGAGCCAAACACAGAGCGCTCTATTTACAGAGCCAAACACAGAGCGCTCTATTTACAGAGCCAAACACAGAGCGCTCTATTTACAGAGCCAAACACAGAGTGCCCTATTTACAGAGCCAAACACAGAGCGCCTTATTTACAGAGCCAAACACAGAACGCTCTATTTACAGAGCCAAACACAGAGCGCTCTATTTACAGAGCCAAACACAGAACGCTCTATTTACAGAGCCAAACACAGCGTGCCCTATTTACAGATCCAAACACAGCGTGCCCTATTTACAGATCCAAACACAGCGTGCTCTATTTACAGAGGCAAACACAGCGTGCCCTATTTACAGAGCCAAACACAGAGTGCCTTATTTACAGAGCCAAACACAGAGCGCCTTATTTACAGAGCCAAACACATAGCACTCTATTTACAGAGCCAAACACAGAGCGCCTTATTTACAGAGCCAAACACAGAGCGCCTTATTTACAGAGCCAAACACAGAGCGCCTTATTTACAGAGCCAAACACAGAGCGCCTTATTTACAGAGCCAAACACAGAGCGCCTTATTTACAAAGCGCCTTATTTTCAGAGCCAAACACAGAGCACTCTATTTACAGAGCCAAACACAGAGCGTCCTATTTACAGAGCCAAACACGGAGCGTCCTATATACAGAGCCAAACACAGAGCGTCCTATATACAGAGCCAAACACAGAGTGCTCTATTTACAGAGCCAAACACAGAGCGCTCTATTTACAGAGCCAAACACAGTGCGCCCTATAAACAGAGCCAAACACAGAGCGCTTTATTTACAGAGCCAAACACAGAGCGCCTTATTTACAGAGCCAAACACAGAGCGCCTTATTTACAGAGCCAAACACAGAGAGTTCTATTTACAGAGCCAAACACAGAGCACCTTATTTACAGAGCCAAACATAGAGCGCCTTATTTACAGAGCCAAACACAGAGAGTTCTATTTACAGAGCCAAACACAGAGCGCTCTATTTACAGAGCCAAACACAGAGTGCCCTATATGCAGAGCCAAACACAGAGTGCTCTATTTATAGAGCCAAACACAGAGCACCTTATTTACAGAGCCAAACACAGAGTGCCCTATATACAGAGACAAACACAGAGCGTCCTATATACAGAGCCAAACACAGAGTGCCCTATATACAGAGCCAAACACAGAGCGCTCTATTTACAGAGCGAAACACAGAGCACCTTATTTACAGAGCCAAACACAGAGCGCCTTATTTACAGAGCCAAACACAGAGTGCCCTATATACAGAGCAAAACACAGAGCGCTCTATTTATAGAGCCAAACACAGAGCGCCTTATTTACAGAGCCAAACACAGAGCGCTCTATTTAAAGAGCCAAATACAGAGCGCTCTATTTACAGAGCCAAACACAGAGCGCCTTATTTACAGAGCCAAACACAGAGCGCTCTATTTACAGAGCCAAACACAGAGCACCTTATTTACAGAGCCAAACACAGAGTGCCTTATTTACAGAGCCAAACACAGAGCGCTCTATTTACAGAGCCAAACACAGAGTGCCCTATTTACAGATCCAAACACAGCGTGCTCTATTTACAGATCCAAACACAGCGTGCTCTATTTACAGAGCCAAACACAGCGTGCCCTATTTACAGAGCCAAACACAGAGTGCCTTATTTACAGAGCCAAACACAGAGCACCTTATTTACAGAGCCAAACACAGAGCGCCTTATTTACAGAGCCAAACACAGAGCGCTCTATTTACAGAGCCAAACACAGAGCGCTCTATTTACAGAGCCAAACACAGAGTGCCCTATTTACAGAGCCAAACACAGAGTGCCCTATTTACAGAGCCAAACACAGAGCGCTCTATTTACAGAGCCAAACACAGAGTGCCCTATTTACAGAGCCAAACACAGAGCACCTTATTTACAGAGCCAAACACAGAACGCTCTATTTACAGAGCCAAACACAGAACACTCTATTTACAGAGCCAAACACAGCGTGCCCTATTTACAGATCCAAACACAGCGTGCCCTATTTACAGATCCAAACACAGCGTGCCCTATTTACAGAGCCAAACACAGAGCACCTTATTTACAGAGCCAAACACAGAGCGCCTTATTTACAGAGCCAAACACAGAGCGCTCTATTTACAGAGCCAAACACAGAGCGCTCTATTTACAGAGCCAAACACAGAGTACCCTATTTACAGATCCAAACACAGCGTGCCCTATTTACAGATCCAAACACAGCGTGCTCTACTTACAGAGCGAAACACAGCGTGCCCTATTTACAGAGCCAAACACAGAGTGCCTTATTTACAGAGCCAAACACAGAGCACCTTATTTACAGAGCCAAACACAGAGCACCTTATTTACAGAGCCAAACACAGAGCGCCTTATTTACAGAGCCAAACACAGAGCGCTCTATTTACAGAGCCAAACACAGCGCTCTATTTACAGAGCCAAACACAGAGCGCTCTATTTACAGAGCCAAACACAGAGTGCCCTATTTACAGAGCCAAACACAGAGCGCCTTATTTACAGAGCCAAACACAGAACGCTCTATTTACAGAGCCAATCACAGAGCGCTCTATTTACAGAGCCAAACACAGAACGCTCTATTTACAGAGCCAAACACAGCGTGCCCTATTTACAGATCCAAACACAGCGTGCCCTATTTACAGATCCAAACACAGCGTGCTCTATTTACAGAGCCAAACACAGCGTGCCCTATTTACAGAGCCAAACACAGAGTGCCTTATTTACAGAGGCAAACACAGCGTGCCCTATTTACAGAGCCAAACACAGAGTGCCTTTTTTACAGAGCCAAACACAGAGCGCCTTATTTACAGAGCCAAACACATAGCACTCTATTTACAGAGCCAAACACAGAGCGCCTTATTTACAGAGCCAAACACAGAGCGCCTTATTTACAGAGCCAAACACAGAGCGCCTTATTTACAAAGCGCCTTATTTTCAGAGCCAAACACAGAGCACTCTATTTACAGAGCCAAACACAGAGCGTCCTATTTACAGAGCCAAACACGGAGCGTCCTATATACAGAGCCAAACACAGAGCGTCCTATATACAGAGCCAAACACAGAGTGCTCTATTTACAGAGCCAAACACAGAGCGCTCTATTTACAGAGCCAAACACAGTGCGCCCTATAAACAGAGCCAAACACAGAGCGCTTTATTTACAGAGCCAAACACAGAGCGCCTTATTTACAGAGCCAAACACAGAGCGCCTTATTTACAGAGCCAAACACAGAGAGTTCTATTTACAGAGCCAAACACAGAGCACCTTATTTACAGAGCCAAACACAGAGCGCCTTATTTACAGAGCCAAACACAGAGAGTTCTATTTACAGAGCCAAACACAGAGCGCTCTATTTACAGAGCCAAACACAGAGTGCCCTATATGCAGAGCCAAACACAGAGTGCTCTATTTATAGAGCCAAACACAGAGCACCTTATTTACAGAGCCAAACACAGAGTGCCCTATATACAGAGACAAACACAGAGCGTCCTATATACAGAGCCAAACACAGAGTGCCCTATATACAGAGCCAAACACAGAGCGCTCTATTTACAGAGCGAAACACAGAGCACCTTATTTACAGAGCCAAACACAGAGCGCCTTATTTACAGAGCCAAACACAGAGTGCCCTATATACAGAGCAAAACACAGAGTGCTCTATTTATAGAGCCAAACACAGAGCGCCTTATTTACAGAGCCAAACACAGAGCGCTCTATTTAAAGAGCCAAATACAGAGCGCTCTATTTACAGAGCCAAACACAGAGCGCCTTATTTACAGAGCCAAACACAGAGCGCTCTATTTACAGAGCCAAACACAGAGTGCCCTATTTACAGAGCCAAACACAGAGTGCCTTATTTACAGAGCCAAACACAAAGCGCTCTATTTACAGAGCCAAACACAGAGCACCTTATTTACAGAGCCAAACACAGAGTGCCTTATTTACAGAGCCAAACACAGAGCGCTCTATTTACAGAGCCAAACACAGAGTGCCCTATTTACAGATCCAAACACAGCGTGCCCTATTTACAGATCCAAACACAGCGTGCTCTATTTACAGAGCCAAACACAGCGTGCCCTATTTACAGAGCCAAACACAGAGTGCCTTATTTACAGAGCCAAACACAGAGCACCTTATTTACAGAGCCAAACACAGAGCGCCTTATTTACAGAGCCAAACACAGCGTGCCCTATTTACAGAGCCAAACACAGAGCGCTCTATTTACAGAGCCAAACACAGAGTGCCCTATTTACAGAGCCAAACACAGAGCACCTTATTTACAGAGCCAAACACAGAACGCTCTATTTACAGAGCCAAACACAGAGCGCTCTATTTACAGAGCCAAACACAGAACACTCTATTTACAGAGCCAAACACAGCGTGCCCTATTTACAGATCCAAACACAGCGTGCCCTATTTACAGATCCAAACACAGCGTGCCCTATTTACAGAGCCAAACACAGAGCACCTTATTTACAGAGCCAAACACAGAGCGCCTTATTTACAGAGCCAAACACAGAGCGCTCTATTTACAGAGCCAAACACAGAGCGCTCTATTTACAGAGCCAAACACAGAGTACCCTATTTACAGATCCAAACACAGCGTGCCCTATTTACAGATCCAAACACAGCGTGCTCTATTTACAGAGCGAAACACAGCGTGCCCTATTTACAGAGCCAAACACAGAGTGCCTTATTTACAGAGCCAAACACAGAGCACCTTATTTACAGAGCCAAACACAGAGCACCTTATTTACAGAGCCAAACACAGAGCGCCTTATTTACAGAGCCAAACACAGAGCGCTCTATTTACAGAGCCAAACACAGAGCGCTCTATTTACAGAGCCAAACACAGAGCGCTCTATTTACAGAGCCAAACACAGCGTGCCCTATTTACAGAGCCAAACACAGAGCGCCTTATTTACAGAGCCAAACACAGAGCGCCTTATTTACAGAGCCAAACACAGAGCGCCTTATTTACAAAGCGCCTTATTTACAGAGCCAAACACAGAGCACTCTATTTACAGAGCCAAACACAGAGCGTCCTATTTACAGAGCCAAACACGGAGCGTCCTATATACAGAGCCAAACACAGAGTGCTCTATTTACAGAGCCAAACACAGAGCACCTTATTTACAGAGCCAAACACAGAACGCTCTATTTACAGAGCCAAACACAGAGCGCTCTATTTACAGAGCCAAACACAGAACACTCTATTTACAGAGCCAAACACAGCGTGCCCTATTTACAGATCCAAACACAGCGTGCCCTATTTACAGATCCAAACACAGCGTGCCCTATTTACAGAGCCAAACACAGAGCACCTTATTTACAGAGCCAAACACAGAGCGCCTTATTTACAGAGCCAAACACAGAGCGCTCTATTTACAGAGCCAAACACAGAGCGCTCTATTTACAGAGCCAAACACAGAGCGTCCTATTTACAGAGCCAAACACGGAGCGTCCTATATACAGAGCCAAACACAGAGTGCTCTATTTACAGAGCCAAACACAGAGCACCTTATTTACAGAGCCAAACACAGAACGCTCTATTTACAGAGCCAAACACAGAGCGCTCTATTTACAGAGCCAAACACAGAACGCTCTATTTACAGAGCCAAACACAGAGTGCCCTATTTACAGATCCAAACACAGCGTGCTCTATTTACAGATCCAAACACAGCGTGCCCTATATACAGAGCCAAACACAGAGTGCTCTATTTACAGAGCCAAACACAGAGGGCCCTATAAACAGAGCCAAACACAGAGCTAAACATAAAGCACCCTATTTACAGAGCCAAACAGAGTGCCCTATTTACAGAGCAACCCATAAACAGAGCCAAATTCAGAGTGCCCTATATACAGAGCCAAACACAGAGCACTCTATTTACAGTGCCAAACACAGAGCGCTCTATTTATAGAGCCAAACACAGAGCGCCTTATTTACAGAGCTAAACACAGAGCGCTCTATTTACAGAGCCAAACACAGAACGCTCTATTTACAGATCCAAACACAGCGTGCCCTATTTACAGATCCAAACACAGCGTGCTCTATTTACAGAGCCAAACACAGCGTGCCCTATTTACAGAGCCAAACACAGCGTGCCCTATTTACAGAGCCAAACACAGAGTGCCTTATTTACAGAGGCAAACACAGCGTGCCCTATTTACAGAGCCAAACACAGAGTGCCTTTTTTACAGAGCCAAACACAGAGCGCCTTATTTACAGAGCCAAACACAGAGCGCTCTATTTACAGAGCCAAACACAGAGTGCCCTATTTACAGAGCCAAACACAGAGCACCTTATTTACAGAGCTAAACACAGAACGCTCTATTTACAGAGCCAAACACAGAGCGCTCTATTTACAGAGCCAAACACAGAACGCTCTATTTACAGAGCCAAACACAGAGTGCCCTATTTACAGATCCAAACACAGCGTGCCCTATTTACAGATCCAAACACAGCGTGCTCTATTTACAGAGCCAAACACAGAGTGCCTTATTTACAGAGCCAAACACAGCGTGCCCTATTTACAGAGCCAAACACAGAGTGCCTTATTTACAGAGCCAAACACAGCGTGCCCTATTTACAGAGCCAAACACAGAGCACCTTATTTACAGAGCCAAACACAGAGCACCTTATTTACAGAGCCAAACACAGAGCGCCTTATTTACAGAGCCAAACACAGCGTGCCCTATTTACAGAGCCAAACACAGAGCGCTCTATTTACAGAGCCAAACACAGAGTGCCCTATTTACAGAGCCAAACACAGAGCACCTTATTTACAGAGCCAAACACAGAACGCTCTATTTACAGAGCCAAACACAGAGCGCTCTATTTACAGAGCCAAGCACAGAGCGCTCTATTTACAGAGCCAAACACAGCGTGCCCTATTTACAGATCCAAACACAGCGTGCCCTATTTACAGATCCAAACACAGCGTGCCCTATTTACAGAGCCAAACACAGAGCACCTTATTTACAGAGCCAAACACAGAGCGCCTTATTTACAGAGCCAAACACAGAGCGCTCTATTTACAGAGCCAAACACAGAGCGCTCTATTTACAGAGCCAAACACAGAGTACCCTATTTACAGAGCCAAACACAGAGCACCTTATTTACAGAGCCAAACACAGAACGCTCTATTTACAGAGCCAAACACAGAGCGCTCTATTTACAGAGCCAAACACAGAATGCTCTATTTACAGAGCCAAACACAGAGTGCCCTATTTACAGATCCAAACACAGCGTGCCCTATTTACAGAGCCAAACACAGAGCACCTTATTTACAGAGCCAAACACAGAGCGCCTTATTTACAGAGCCAAACAAAGAGCGCCTTATTTACAGAGCCAAACACAGAGCGCTCTATTTACAGAGCCAAACACAGAGCGCTCTATTTACAGAGCCAAACACAGAGCACCTTATTTACAGAGCCAAACACAGAACGCTCTATTTACAGAGCCAAACACAGAGCGCTCTATTTACAGAGCCAAACACAGAACGCTCTATTTACAGAGCCAAACACAGAGTGCCCTATTTACAGATCCAAACACAGCGTGCCCTATTTACAGATCCAAACACAGCGTGCTCTATTTACAGAGCCAAACACAGCGTGCCCTATTTACAGAGCCAAACACAGAGTGCCTTATTTACAGAGCCAAACACAGCGTGCCCTATTTACAGAGCCAAACACAGAGCACCTTATTTACAGAGCCAAACACAGAGCGCCTTATTTACAGAGCCAAACACAGAGCGCTCTATTTACAGAGCCAAACACAGAGCGCTCTATTTACAGAGCCAAACACAGAGTGCCCTATTTACAGAGCCAAACACAGAGCGCCTTATTTACAGAGCCAAACACAGAACGCTCTATTTACAGAGCCAAACACAGAGCGCTCTATTTACAGAGCCAAACACAGAACGCTCTATTTACAGAGCCAAACACAGCGTGCCCTATTTACAGATCCAAACACAGCGTGCCCTATTTACAGATCCAAACACAGCGTGCTCTATTTACAGAGGCAAACACAGCGTGCCCTATTTACAGAGCCAAACACAGAGCGCCTTATTTACAGAGCCAAACACAGAGCGCCTTATTTACAGAGCCAAACACAGAGCGCCTTATTTACAGAGCCAAACACAGAGCGCCTTATTTACAGAGCCAAACACAGAGCGCCTTATTTACAAAGCGCCTTATTTTCAGAGCCAAACACAGAGCACTCTATTTACAGAGCCAAACACAGAGCGTCCTATTTACAGAGCCAAACACGGAGCGTCCTATATACAGAGCCAAACACAGAGCGTCCTATATACAGAGCCAAACACAGAGTGCTCTATTTACAGAGCCAAACACAGAGCGCTCTATTTACAGAGCCAAACACAGTGCGCCCTATAAACAGAGCCAAACACAGAGCGCTTTATTTACAGAGCCAAACACAGAGCGCCTTATTTACAGAGCCAAACACAGAGCGCCTTATTTACAGAGCCAAACACAGAGAGTTCTATTTACAGAGCCAAACACAGAGCACCTTATTTACAGAGCCAAACACAGAGCGCCTTATTTACAGAGCCAAACACAGAGAGTTCTATTTACAGAGCCAAACACAGAGCGCTCTATTTACAGAGCCAAACACAGAGTGCCCTATATGCAGAGCCAAACACAGAGTGCTCTATTTATAGAGCCAAACACAGAGCACCTTATTTACAGAGCCAAACACAGAGTGCCCTATATACAGAGACAAACACAGAGCGTCCTATATACAGAGCCAAACACAGAGTGCCCTATATACAGAGCCAAACACAGAGCGCTCTATTTACAGAGCGAAACACAGAGCACCTTATTTACAGAGCCAAACACAGAGCGCCTTATTTACAGAGCCAAACACAGAGTGCCCTATATACAGAGCAAAACACAGAGTGCTCTATTTATAGAGCCAAACACAGAGCGCCTTATTTACAGAGCCAAACACAGAGCGCTCTATTTAAAGAGCCAAATACAGAGCGCTCTATTTACAGAGCCAAACACAGAGCGCCTTATTTACAGAGCCAAACACAGAGCGCTCTATTTACAGAGCCAAACACAGAGCACCTTATTTACAGAGCCAAACACAGAGTGCCTTATTTACAGAGCCAAACACAGAGCGCTCTATTTACAGAGCCAAACACAGAGTGCCCTATTTACAGATCCAAACACAGCGTGCTCTATTTACAGATCCAAACACAGCGTGCTCTATTTACAGAGCCAAACACAGCGTGCCCTATTTACAGAGCCAAACACAGAGTGCCTTATTTACAGAGCCAAACACAGAGCACCTTATTTACAGAGCCAAACACAGAGCGCCTTATTTACAGAGCCAAACACAGAGCGCTCTATTTACAGAGCCAAACACAGAACGCTCTATTTACAGAGCCAAACACAGCGTGCCCTATTTACAGATCCAAACACAGCGTGCCCTATTTACAGAGCCAAACACAGAGTGCCTTATTTACAGATCCAAACACAGCGTGCTCTATTTACAGAGCCAAACACAGCGTGCCCTATTTACAGAGCCAAACACAGAGTGCCTTATTTACAGAGCCAAACACAGCGTGCTCTATTTACAGAGCCAAACACAGAGCGCTCTATTTACAGAGCCAAACACAGAGCGCTCTATTTACAGAGCCAAACACAGAGTGCCCTATTTACAGAGCCAAACACAGAGCACCTTATTTACAGAGCCAAACACAGAACGCTCTATTTACAGAGCCAAACACAGAGCGCTCTATTTACAGAGCCAAACACAGAATGCTCTATTTACAGAGCCAAACACAGAGTGCCCTATTTACAGATCCAAACACAGCGTGCCCTATTTACAGATCCAAACACAGCGTGCTCTATTTACAGAGCCAAACACAGCGTGCCCTATTTACAGAGCCAAACACAGAGCACCTTATTTACAGAGCCAAACACAGAGCGCCTTATTTACAGAGCCAAACACAGAGCGCCTTATTTACAGAGCCAAACACAGAGCGCTCTATTTACAGAGCCAAACACAGAGCGCTCTATTTACAGAGCCAAACAGAGTGCCCTATTTACAGAGCCAAACACAGAGCACCTTATTTACAGAGCCAAACACAGAACGCTCTATTTACAGAGCCAAACACAGAGCGCTCTATTTACAGAGCCAAACACAGAACGCTCTATTTACAGAGCCAAACACAGAGTGCCCTATTTACAGATCCAAACACAGCGTGCCCTATTTACAGATCCAAACACAGCGTGCTCTATTTACAGAGCCAAACACAGCGTGCCCTATTTACAGAGCCAAACACAGAGTGCCTTATTTACAGAGCCAAACACAGCGTGCCCTATTTACAGAGCCAAACACAGAGCACCTTATTTACAGAGCCAAACACAGAGCGCCTTATTTACAGAGCCAAACACAGAGCGCTCTATTTACAGAGCCAAACACAGAGCGCTCTATTTACAGAGCCAAACACAGAGCGCTCTATTTACAGAGCCAAACACAGAGTGCCCTATTTACAGAGCCAAACACAGAGCGCCTTATTTACAGAGCCAAACACAGAACGCTCTATTTACAGAGCCAAACACAGAGCGCTCTATTTACAGAGCCAAACACAGAACGCTCTATTTACAGAGCCAAACACAGCGTGCCCTATTTACAGATCCAAACACAGCGTGCCCTATTTACAGATCCAAACACAGCGTGCTCTATTTACAGAGGCAAACACAGCGTGCCCTATTTACAGAGCCAAACACAGAGTGCCTTATTTACAGAGCCAAACACAGAGCGCCTTATTTACAGAGCCAAACACATAGCACTCTATTTACAGAGCCAAACACAGAGCGCCTTATTTACAGAGCCAAACACAGAGCGCCTTATTTACAGAGCCAAACACAGAGCGCCTTATTTACAGAGCCAAACACAGAGCGCCTTATTTACAGAGCCAAACACAGAGCGCCTTATTTACAAAGCGCCTTATTTTCAGAGCCAAACACAGAGCACTCTATTTACAGAGCCAAACACAGAGCGTCCTATTTACAGAGCCAAACACGGAGCGTCCTATATACAGAGCCAAACACAGAGCGTCCTATATACAGAGCCAAACACAGAGTGCTCTATTTACAGAGCCAAACACAGAGCGCTCTATTTACAGAGCCAAACACAGTGCGCCCTATAAACAGAGCCAAACACAGAGCGCTTTATTTACAGAGCCAAACACAGAGCGCCTTATTTACAGAGCCAAACACAGAGCGCCTTATTTACAGAGCCAAACACAGAGAGTTCTATTTACAGAGCCAAACACAGAGCACCTTATTTACAGAGCCAAACATAGAGCGCCTTATTTACAGAGCCAAACACAGAGAGTTCTATTTACAGAGCCAAACACAGAGCGCTCTATTTACAGAGCCAAACACAGAGTGCCCTATATGCAGAGCCAAACACAGAGTGCTCTATTTATAGAGCCAAACACAGAGCACCTTATTTACAGAGCCAAACACAGAGTGCCCTATATACAGAGACAAACACAGAGCGTCCTATATACAGAGCCAAACACAGAGTGCCCTATATACAGAGCCAAACACAGAGCGCTCTATTTACAGAGCGAAACACAGAGCACCTTATTTACAGAGCCAAACACAGAGCGCCTTATTTACAGAGCCAAACACAGAGTGCCCTATATACAGAGCAAAACACAGAGCGCTCTATTTATAGAGCCAAACACAGAGCGCCTTATTTACAGAGCCAAACACAGAGCGCTCTATTTAAAGAGCCAAATACAGAGCGCTCTATTTACAGAGCCAAACACAGAGCGCCTTATTTACAGAGCCAAACACAGAGCGCTCTATTTACAGAGCCAAACACAGAGCACCTTATTTACAGAGCCAAACACAGAGTGCCTTATTTACAGAGCCAAACACAGAGCGCTCTATTTACAGAGCCAAACACAGAGTGCCCTATTTACAGATCCAAACACAGCGTGCTCTATTTACAGATCCAAACACAGCGTGCTCTATTTACAGAGCCAAACACAGCGTGCCCTATTTACAGAGCCAAACACAGAGTGCCTTATTTACAGAGCCAAACACAGAGCACCTTATTTACAGAGCCAAACACAGAGCGCCTTATTTACAGAGCCAAACACAGAGCGCTCTATTTACAGAGCCAAACACAGAGCGCTCTATTTACAGAGCCAAACACAGAGTGCCCTATTTACAGAGCCAAACACAGAGTGCCCTATTTACAGAGCCAAACACAGAGCGCTCTATTTACAGAGACAAACACAGAGTGCCCTATTTACAGAGCCAAACACAGAGCACCTTATTTACAGAGCCAAACACAGAACGCTCTATTTACAGAGCCAAACACAGAACACTCTATTTACAGAGCCAAACACAGCGTGCCCTATTTACAGATCCAAACACAGCGTGCCCTATTTACAGATCCAAACACAGCGTGCCCTATTTACAGAGCCAAACACAGAGCACCTTATTTACAGAGCCAAACACAGAGCGCCTTATTTACAGAGCCAATCACAGAGCGCTCTATTTACAGAGCCAAACACAGAACGCTCTATTTACAGAGCCAAACACAGCGTGCCCTATTTACAGATCCAAACACAGCGTGCCCTATTTACAGATCCAAACACAGCGTGCTCTATTTACAGAGCCAAACACAGCGTGCCCTATTTACAGAGCCAAACACAGAGTGCCTTATTTACAGAGGCAAACACAGCGTGCCCTATTTACAGAGCCAAACACAGAGTGCCTTTTTTACAGAGCCAAACACAGAGCGCCTTATTTACAGAGCCAAACACATAGCACTCTATTTACAGAGCCAAACACAGAGCGCCTTATTTACAGAGCCAAACACAGAGCGCCTTATTTACAGAGCCAAACACAGAGCGCCTTATTTACAAAGCGCCTTATTTTCAGAGCCAAACACAGAGCACTCTATTTACAGAGCCAAACACAGAGCGTCCTATTTACAGAGCCAAACACGGAGCGTCCTATATACAGAGCCAAACACAGAGCGTCCTATATACAGAGCCAAACACAGAGTGCTCTATTTACAGAGCCAAACACAGAGCGCTCTATTTACAGAGCCAAACACAGTGCGCCCTATAAACAGAGCCAAACACAGAGCGCTTTATTTACAGAGCCAAACACAGAGCGCCTTATTTACAGAGCCAAACACAGAGCGCCTTATTTACAGAGCCAAACACAGAGAGTTCTATTTACAGAGCCAAACACAGAGCACCTTATTTACAGAGCCAAACACAGAGCGCCTTATTTACAGAGCCAAACACAGAGAGTTCTATTTACAGAGCCAAACACAGAGCGCTCTATTTACAGAGCCAAACACAGAGTGCCCTATATGCAGAGCCAAACACAGAGTGCTCTATTTATAGAGCCAAACACAGAGCACCTTATTTACAGAGCCAAACACAGAGTGCCCTATATACAGAGACAAACACAGAGCGTCCTATATACAGAGCCAAACACAGAGTGCCCTATATACAGAGCCAAACACAGAGCGCTCTATTTACAGAGCGAAACACAGAGCACCTTATTTACAGAGCCAAACACAGAGCGCCTTATTTACAGAGCCAAACACAGAGTGCCCTATATACAGAGCAAAACACAGAGTGCTCTATTTATAGAGCCAAACACAGAGCGCCTTATTTACAGAGCCAAACACAGAGCGCTCTATTTAAAGAGCCAAATACAGAGCGCTCTATTTACAGAGCCAAACACAGAGCGCCTTATTTACAGAGCCAAACACAGAGCGCTCTATTTACAGAGCCAAACACAGAGTGCCCTATTTACAGAGCCAAACACAGAGTGCCTTATTTACAGAGCCAAACACAAAGCGCTCTATTTACAGAGCCAAACACAGAGCACCTTATTTACAGAGCCAAACACAGAGTGCCTTATTTACAGAGCCAAACACAGAGCGCTCTATTTACAGAGCCAAACACAGAGTGCCCTATTTACAGATCCAAACACAGCGTGCCCTATTTACAGATCCAAACACAGCGTGCTCTATTTACAGAGCCAAACACAGCGTGCCCTATTTACAGAGCCAAACACAGCGTGCCCTATTTACAGATCCAAACACAGCGTGCTCTATTTACAGAGCCAAACACAGCGTGCCCTATTTACAGAGCCAAACACAGAGTGCCTTATTTACAGAGCCAAACACAGAGCACCTTATTTACAGAGCCAAACACAGAGCGCCTTATTTACAGAGCCAAACACAGCGTGCCCTATTTACAGAGCCAAACACAGAGCGCTCTATTTACAGAGCCAAACACAGAGTGCCCTATTTACAGAGCCAAACACAGAGCACCTTATTTACAGAGCCAAACACAGAACGCTCTATTTACAGAGCCAAACACAGAGCGCTCTATTTACAGAGCCAAACACAGAACACTCTATTTACAGAGCCAAACACAGCGTGCCCTATTTACAGATCCAAACACAGCGTGCCCTATTTACAGATCCAAACACAGCGTGCCCTATTTACAGAGCCAAACACAGAGCACCTTATTTACAGAGCCAAACACAGAGCGCCTTATTTACAGAGCCAAACACAGAGCGCTCTATTTACAGAGCCAAACACAGAGCGCTCTATTTACAGAGCCAAACACAGAGTACCCTATTTACAGATCCAAACACAGCGTGCCCTATTTACAGATCCAAACACAGCGTGCTCTATTTACAGAGCGAAACACAGCGTGCCCTATTTACAGAGCCAAACACAGAGTGCCTTATTTACAGAGCCAAACACAGAGCACCTTATTTACAGAGCCAAACACAGAGCACCTTATTTACAGAGCCAAACACAGAGCGCCTTATTTACAGAGCCAAACACAGAGCGCTCTATTTACAGAGCCAAACACAGAGCGCTCTATTTACAGAGCCAAACACAGAGCGCTCTATTTACAGAGCCAAACACAGCGTGCCCTATTTACAGAGCCAAACACAGAGCGCCTTATTTACAGAGCCAAACACAGAGCGCCTTATTTACAGAGCCAAACACAGAGCGCCTTATTTACAAAGCGCCTTATTTACAGAGCCAAACACAGAGCACTCTATTTACAGAGCCAAACACAGAGCGTCCTATTTACAGAGCCAAACACGGAGCGTCCTATATACAGAGCCAAACACAGAGTGCTCTATTTACAGAGCCAAACACAGAGCACCTTATTTACAGAGCCAAACACAGAACGCTCTATTTACAGAGCCAAACACAGAGCGCTCTATTTACAGAGCCAAACACAGAACACTCTATTTACAGAGCCAAACACAGCGTGCCCTATTTACAGATCCAAACACAGCGTGCCCTATTTACAGATCCAAACACAGCGTGCCCTATTTACAGAGCCAAACACAGAGCACCTTATTTACAGAGCCAAACACAGAGCGCCTTATTTACAGAGCCAAACACAGAGCGCTCTATTTACAGAGCCAAACACAGAGCGCTCTATTTACAGAGCCAAACACAGAGCGTCCTATTTACAGAGCCAAACACGGAGCGTCCTATATACAGAGCCAAACACAGAGTGCTCTATTTACAGAGCCAAACACAGAGCACCTTATTTACAGAGCCAAACACAGAACGCTCTATTTACAGAGCCAAACACAGAGCGCTCTATTTACAGAGCCAAACACAGAACGCTCTATTTACAGAGCCAAACAGAGTGCCCTATTTACAGATCCAAACACAGCGTGCTCTATTTACAGATCCAAACACAGCGTGCCCTATATACAGAGCCAAACACAGAGTGCTCTATTTACAGAGCCAAACACAGAGGGCCCTATAAACAGAGCCAAACACAGAGCTAAACATAAAGCACCCTATTTACAGAGCCAAACAGAGTGCCCTATTTACAGAGCAACCCATAAACAGAGCCAAATTCAGAGTGCCCTATATACAGAGCCAAACACAGAGCACTCTATTTACAGTGCCAAACACAGAGCGCTCTATTTATAGAGCCAAACACAGAGCGCCTTATTTACAGAGCTAAACACAGAGCGCTCTATTTACAGAGCCAAACACAGAACGCTCTATTTACAGATCCAAACACAGCGTGCCCTATTTACAGATCCAAACACAGCGTGCTCTATTTACAGAGCCAAACACAGCGTGCCCTATTTACAGAGCCAAACACAGCGTGCCCTATTTACAGAGCCAAACACAGAGTGCCTTATTTACAGAGGCAAACACAGCGTGCCCTATTTACAGAGCCAAACACAGAGTGCCTTTTTTACAGAGCCAAACACAGAGCGCCTTATTTACAGAGCCAAACACAGAGCGCCTTATTTACAGAGCCAAACACAGAGCGCCTTATTTACAGAGCCAAACACAGAGTGCCTTATTTACAGAGCCAAACACAGAGCGCCTTATTTACAGAGCCAAACACAGAGTGCCCTATATACAGAGCAAAACACAGAGTGCTCTATTTATAGAGCCAAACACAGAGCGCCTTATTTACAGAGCCAAACACAGAGCGCTCTATTTAAAGAGCCAAATACAGAGCGCTCTATTTACAGAGCCAAACACAGAGCGCCTTATTTACAGAGCCAAACACAGAGCGCTCTATTTACAGAGCCAAACACAGAGTGCCCTATTTACAGAGCCAAACACAGAGTGCCTTATTTACAGAGCCAAACACAAAGCGCTCTATTTACAGAGCCAAACACAGAGCACCTTATTTACAGAGCCACACACAGAGTGCCTTATTTACAGAGCCAAACACAGAGCGCTCTATTTACAGAGCCAAACACAGAGTGCCCCATTTACAGAGACAAACACAGAGCACCTTATTTACAGAGCCAAACACAGAGTGCCTTATTTACAGAGCCAAACACAGAGCGCTCTATTTACAGAGCCAAGCACAGAGCGCTCTATTTACAGAGCCAAACACAGAGTGCCCTATTTACAGAGACAAACACAGAGCACCTTATTTACAGAGCCAAACACAGAGCACCTTATTTACAGAGCCAAACACAGAGCGCTCTATTTACAGAGCCAAACACATTGCGCTCTATTTACAGAGCCAAACACAGAGCGCCTTATTTACAGAGCCAAACACAGAGCCAAACACAAAGCGCCTTATTTACAGAGCCAAACACAGAGCGCTCTATTTACAGAGCCAAACACAGAGCGCCTTATTTACAGAGCCAAACACAGAGCCAAACACAAAGCGCCTTATTTACAGAGCCAAACACAGAGCACTCTATTTACACAGCCAAACACAGAGTGCCTTATTTACAGAGCCAAACACAGAGCACTCTATTTACACAGCCAAACACACAGTGCCCTATTTACAGAGCACCCCATAAACAGAGCCAAACACAGAGCGTCCTATATACAGAGCCAAACACAGAGTGCTCTATTTACAGAGCCAAAAACAGAGTGCCCTATAAACAGAGCCAAACACGGAGCTAAACATAAAGCGCCCTATTTACAGAGCCAAACACAGAGCGTCATATATACAGAGCCAAACACAGAGCGTCCTATATACAGAGCCAAACACAGAGTGCTCTATTTACAGAGCCAAACACAGAAGGCCCTATAAACAGAGCCAAACACAGAGCTAAACATAAAGCACCCTATTTACAGAGCCAAACAGAGTGCCCTATTTACAGAGCAACCCATAAACAGAGCCAAATTCAGAGTGCCCTATATACAGAGCCAAACACAGAGCACTCTATTTACAGTGCCAAACACAGAGCGCTCTATTTATAGAGCCAAACACAGAGCGCCTTATTTACAGAGCCAAACACAGAGCACTCTATTTACAGAGCCAAACACAGAGCGCTCTATTTACAGAGCCAAACACAGAGCGCCCTATTTACAGAGCCAAACACAGAGCACTCTATTTACACAGCCAAACACAGAGTGCCCTATTTACAGAGCACCCCATAAATAGAGCCAAACACAGAGCACCCTATATACAGAGCCAAACACAGAGCGTCCTATTTACAGAGCCAAACACGGAGCGTCCTATATACAGAGCGTCCTATATACAGAGCCAAACACAGAGTGTCCTATATACAGAGCCAAACACAGAGCGTCCTATATACAGAGCCAAACCCAGAGCGTCCTATATACAGAGCCAAACACGGAGCGTCCTATATACAGAGCCAAACACAGAGCGTCCTATATACAGAGCCAAACACAGAGCGCCCTATTTACAGAACCATCTATAGAGCGCGGCACGGCACAATGGCTCAGCGGTTAGCACTGCAGTCTTGTGGTGGCTCAGTGGTTAGCACTGCAGTCTTGTGGTGGCTCAGTGGTTAGCACTGCAGTCTTGCAGCGCTGGGGTTTTGGGTTCAAATCCCACTAAGGACACCATCTGCAAGGAGTTTGTATGTTCTCCCCGTGTTTGCGTGGGTTTCCTCCCACACTCCAAAAACATACTCACAGGGTATCTAGATTGTGAGCCCCAATGGGGACAGTGTTGCAATTGTATGTAAAGCGCTGTGGAATTAACAGCGCTATGTAAATGAATAAATATATTATTATTAGTATTATAGAGCGCCCAATTTACAGAGCTGAACATAGTGTGTTTCCTTTTTAAAGCGCCCTTTACAGGAATCCAGTTATTATCCACCTGTATTCGCCTTTTGCTCGGCATTATACTTGGCACATACAATCAATATCTGACTCTTTTTATTTAGATGCAGTAGTGCCGTGGCCCCCGATGACAATGGACAATGTGCCCACCCTACCCATGACAGTAAGGCTATGCATGTTTCCATTTAATTCTGGACAGTGATCGGCACTGTGAATATCAATGGTAATGGGGATGACAATTCCACTTCCAGACTTTGTTTGTGTCCTTTGAATGTCACCCAGTAGGGGGCGGTATGGAAATGAGAGGAAGGAAGCACAGAACAGATGTAGAGCCTGGTCAGAGTGGCCGGGGACATGGAGACGTGAGGCATGCTGGACAATGTAGTCCACCTGGGACGGATGGGGTTGCATAGTCAATGCATGTAACATTGTGTGCTGATTCAATGCAAGTAACAAGTACAGCCAGTAATTCACGACTGGACGACGAACATAAGTGCTCACTCCACGTCTCCCAGGACGAGATACAATGGCGCTAAATACGTGGCTTTTCTAAGGAGCCATAACATGGTATGCTTATGTCTCTGTTCACTGACTGCAAACAGAGATCTTGCAGTGTATATTGGAACATTGCTGAGCGATTACAAATTGAGCAATTGTAACCAGAAAACTGTTGAACGGGAACATTTCCTTCCATACGGCCCTGATCATGGGAATTAAAGGGCCCTAATTTAATGCTTTGCACCCTTCTTATGCACAGCAGCGCTCCTGCACACTATTCAGGTACATGCATAGGAGCAGCTTCTCTTCTGTGCACAGCTGGATGGTCCGGAGCGCTGCTCTGGAGGAAGTGCTGTGCGCACTGAGGATCATAAAGTGATAGCGTTCCCTAGTGATCTGTTATTAAACAGGTATATCCCTTTAATAAAGGCCGCCATATCCCACTCATATGACTGTCTGTCTGCCACATCCCGCAAACAACACTGTAATATAAACTCCTCTCCAGCTTTATAAATCTTCAGCGCTTTTTCCATTACACTGTAACCAGCAGAGGAATCAGGCTCCATTCCCAATTTAGGAAATGACATTTGCTCCAAATCTGTACAAGTCGGAATCATGTCCCAAAAAACAAAAGAGGAATCTATTCCGCCCCTATATAACCTACATTACCTAGCCACTACAACTCCCAGTATCCGTCCTCACAACCTGCTCGGACGACCAATATTCCTCTTTAATACCGGCACGAGTCTTGAAGAACTGAAATATTAAGTATAAGAGAAACTGCAGAACTTTTTATTATATTATGGTTCCATGTGATGAACTTAAAGTAAAACCAAAGAGCTCAGAAGTAAAAAAAAAAAAAAAATACTGCCGAAACCCGGGATCAAACCAGGGACCTTTAGATCTTCAGTCTAACGCTCTCCCAACTGAGCTATTTCGGCTGGGTGACAGGGCATGCAAAGGTTAATGAGCACAGCAACAATAGGCTGCAAATGCTGACTCTGCTACCGCAGACCTTCTTATTCACAGTGGCATTTGCACATTTTTTTATCTAGTGTTTATATTTTACACCTGCATTCTTAAGGTGAGGTGCATTCTTACACGAGATGATCTATCGTGCGATAGATTGTCGGGGTCACGGTTTTCGTGACGCACATCCGGCATCGCTTGCGACGTCGTCTCGTGTGACACCTCCTAGCGACGCAGAATCGCTCACAAATCGTGAGTCGTGTACTCGTTGCTAGGTTTCATAAAATCGTTTATGAAACATGGCGCCGGTTGTTCATCGTTTCCATGGCATCACACATTGCTCCGTGTGACACCCCGGGAACGATGAACATCGCTTACCTGCGTCCCGCGGCTCCCGCCGGCTATGTGGAAGAGTAAAAAGCTGTGGAGAAGAAGCGCAATAGGGTTTTACCCCAATAACACACGGGGTAGAGACAGGGAGCAGTAATACTCACCAAGTGAAGTTGTGAAAGTCACAACTACTATGCAGGCATGGAAAGTTTTGATCAAGGCAGCAGCAACCCAGACGGCAGATAACAGAGAACAATAGAGGAAAATAGGGTTTATTTGAGCCGCGCCAATGATCACTTCTCAGGTATTCAGATTAATGGATCTTTATTTTGCACAGGTCTACGCGTTTCTGGAGTCTCAGCTCCCTTCCTCAGGACCATCAGGCATAAGAACACATCAAATCTACCATAATGGAGACTAACACAGTATAAATACATTTGATGACATCACAGGACCGCCCCTAACAAAAAAAAAAAAAAAAAAAAAAAAAGGCGGGAGAGGGTGCATTGCAGTGAAGCATGACGCAATACAAGTAACTTCATGAAGGATGTGAAAAATAAAATCAATTATAGTGGCGATAACACATATCTCAGATCGTGAAATAATGAAATTACTCAAAACATAAAAACACCAAAAATAATAGATCTATGTGTGATCATGATTATCTCTCAAAAAATATACATATGTATGTGCAGGGAGGACATGAAATGAGCCTAGAACTCACTTAGACATGTCAGTGCTGGAAAACCGGGTATATAGGATAGATCAGTGAGAGCATGAGACCACGCAGCCAACAAGGCAATTACTGTTGCTGGGTGATGGAAGAAAAGAAACAGTCAAAATGCCCTGAATCCGTGAAAAAAATATATAAGAGAAAAAAATCCATAGCCTAGGTTCCAGATGGAAAAAAGTCCAACCGCTTAGGAACATGATGTAGTGAGTGAGTTCAAGAAAGTTCAGGAGTGTGGGAAAAAAAATAAATAAATAAATAAATAAATAAATATATATATATTTTGTGTGCTCGAGGCAATTATTGCTAATAAAAAAACAGATATGAATCTGTGTCCCAAAAAAAAACTTATAGATATGATGCATGATGATAGTAAAAGCATAAAATAGACCTGGCATAAAACATAGCTAAAAACCTATAAAGGATGCACAAAATGAAACTATACACCATGTTACAAGAATTAATAAAAACATAAAAATTAAAAAATATATAATGTAAAAAGCACTAAGGCGCTAAAAACATATATGAATATAAATATAAAATGAATATATAAACAAACAACCCGATGGTATTTAATAAAATAGATCCGTGACCTCATTGAGGCCACGAGGTTTTAACGTATTGAGTTTATAAATCCAATATGTTTCTTTCTTATTAAGAACCTCTATCCGATTAGATATGTATGGGGGTATATATTCTATAGGGGTGACCTTTAGTTTGATTTTTTTGTCATGATATAGAGTAGTATGTCGGGATAGTCCATGAAGAATAAAACCCACTTTAATGTTGTGTCTGTGGGAGTTAATTCTATTATGTAGTGCCTGAGTAGTTCTCCCAATATAACGCTTATCACAATCACACTCTATCAGGTAAATGACAAAATCGGATTGACAAGTGAGATGTCCTTTTATAAGAAAATCCCCCCCACCTGGGGCCAAACCGAAACTGACCCTCTCATGCTGAATAGTTTTACAACATAGGCAATTTTTAGCAAAGCATTTATAGGAACCCATAGGTTTATTTGTAATGGAGGGAATAGAAAAGTCCCTAAGCCTGCTGGGGGCCAATTGGTTTTTTAGGCTAGAGGCCCTTCGGTACGTGATCCCTGGGTGGGTAGGTAGAACCTCTTTCAAATATGGATCATTGTGGAGTATGTTCCAATGTTTCCTTAAGATGCTTTTGATAGTGTCCCCATCACAGCTGAAGGTAGTCAAAAAGTGGGCAGAGAACTTATTCTTGGAGTCAACCTCATCAGCAGGGGAGTCAACGTTTTTTTCAGTGGTAAGATCAATTTGTTTCAAACCTCTAGTAGCCTGATATGCCCTCTTGATAGTAGTAAGGGGATAATTTTTATCCAAAAATCTCTCTTTTAGGATTGAGGCCTGATCCTCAAAATCCTTGTCTAAGGCCTGCGCCACACATCCGTGCCTCCGGCACGTGTTTGTCATTTTTTACACGTACCGGCGGCACGGAGACATGTACAGCAATGCTACCCTATTGTAGCAGGCACACACACGTAAAACCACACGGAACGTGTGTCCGTGTGCGTTTGTACGTGTGTGCGATTTTCAAAGCGCTGACATGTCAGTGTTTTCTCCCGCAGCACGGGTGTTACACGGCCCGCACCCGTACCACACGGGTGTAGTGTGGATGCGGTCCCGTGTGACACGCGCCGGAGTAAACACACATGTCAGGGAAAAAAATAAAAAACATTAACTCACCTTCTCCAGCCCTCCTGTCTCTGCCGCTGCTGCCTCTTGCTGCCGACCGCCGCTCATTATTCTCATTGAATATTCACTTCACTGCCTGGCAGCAGCGGGGAGACGGGAGGGCTGGAGACCGAGGATCAGCACCACGGACAGCAGCGCGGACATCAGGAAGGACCAGGTGAGTATAATAATTACCGGTTCTACGTGTGCTATCGCGGATAGCACACGTAGAACACACGTGTCACGCACGTACCAGAGACACGTACTTACCTGCACGCAACACGCAGGGAAAATACGTGTCTCTCGGCACGTGCGTGAAATTCACGTGAGTGTGGCAGAGGCCTAATGTGCAGTTTTTCCTGATCCTCTGAAACTGGTTTCTTGGTACATTCAACAACCATTTGTCATAGTGGTTACTAGAGAAATCAATGTACCCATTGCTGTCCACTTTCTTAAAAAAGGTTTTAGTGTGGATGATACCATTCGAGTGCGTGATGGTTAGGTCCAGGAAGTCAATAGATAAATCAGCCACAGTGGGTGAAAAATTTAGGCCCCAATTGTTCTTTTCTATACCCCCCAAAAAGGAGGAATAGTTGCTGTCAACATCATCCCAAATAATGAATAAGTCATCGATGTATCTCTTATACACAATGACATGCTTGAATAATTCAGAGGAATAAATGAATTGTAATTCAAACAACCCCATCACCAAATTTGCAAAAGTAGATGCTACCTTCGAGCCCATGGCAACACCACAGCATTGACGATATAAAACTTCCTGGAAAGTGAAGAAATTATTGTTTAAAATAAACCCCATACCCTCAAGAATGAAGTTTTTTTGTAATAAAGGTAGCCGATCATCAATCTCCAGATATTGTTTAAAACATTCCAGACCTAACACATGTGAGATATTCGTATATAGTGAGGCAATATCTAAAGTGATAAAAATAAAGGAATCTCTCCATACAATGTCTTTCAGGATATTAATGAGATGCGTGGAGTCCCTTAAATAGCTCTTGAGGTTGGTAACGTGTACCCTCATGATATGATCGACATAGGCTGCCAAATTTTCAGTTAGAGACCCAGTCCCAGAGATGATGGGTCTTCCGGGGGGGTTTGAGAGACTCTTATGTATTTTGGGAAGGTGGTAGTAAAAAGCTAATTTGGGATTCTTGATGTCGAGAAATTTCCTCTCATCCCTATTGAGGACCCCTGACTCAGCAGCCCCCTGGATCAGAATACGATATTCTGAGATGGCAAGATGGTATAGTGTGGTATCTACTGTCTCATAGTGTAGATTATTAGAGAGCATCCTCCAGGCTTCCTGAATATAGGTATCTTTGTCTTGCAGAACAATACCCCCCCCTTGTCAGCATTTCTGATGATCAAGTTGGGGTTGTTTTTTAGAGTTAAAAGAGCCTCATTTTCTTCCCTAGTCATATTAAACCTGGGATGATTTTTGTTGGTCAGAAGTCTTTTAAAACTGACATGTCTAAGTGAGTTCTAGGCTCATTTCATGTCCTCCTTGCACATACATATGTATATTTTTTGAGAGATAATCATGATCACACATAGATCTATTATTTTTGGTGTTTTTATGTTTTGAGTAATTTCATTATTTCACGATCTGAGATATGTGTTATCGCCACTATAATTGATTTTATTTTTCACATCCTTCATGAAGTTACTTGTATTGCATCATGCTTCACTGCAATGCACCCTTTCCCGCCTTTTTTTTTTTTTTTTTTTTTTTTTTTTTTTGTTAGGGGCGGTCCTGTGATGTCATCAAATGTATTTATACTGTGTTAGTCTCCATTATGGTAGATTTGATGTGTTCTTATGCCTGATGGTCCTGAGGAAGGGAGCTGAGACTCCAGAAACGCGTAGACCTGTGCAAAATAAAGATCCATTAATCTGAATACCTGAGAAGTGATCATTGGCGCGGCTCAAATAAACCCTATTTTCCTCTATTGTTCTGTTGCCGGCTATGTGGAAGGAAGAAGGTGGGCGGGATGTTTACATCCCGCTCATCTCCACCCCTCCACTTCTATTGGCCGGCAGCCGTGTGACGTCGCTATGACGTCGAACGTCCCTCCCACTTCAGGAAGTGGATGTTCGCCGCCCTCAGCGACGTCGCACGCGAGGTAAGTGCATGTGACGGGGGGGAGGGGGTTAACGAGTTTGTGCGCCACGGGCAATCAATTGCCCGTGACGCACAAACGACGGGGGCGGGTACGATCGATCGTGAAATCGCACGACCGGTTGTCCCGTGTAAAGCAGGCTTAATTCTTTAATTTATGCCTATTTTATGTTTATTTTATATTAGCTGTAGTACCCGGCGTTGCACGGGATAGTAACTGACTCTCTCCCAGGCTCTGTCTATCTGTCTGTCTCTGTGTGTCTGTCTCTCTGTGTGTCTCTGTGTGTCTGTCTTTATCCATGTCTATCTCTCTGTCTGTCTCTGTATCAGTCTCTCTTTCTCTGTGTCTGTCTGTATCTCTTTCCCCATCTGTCTCCCAGTCTCTGTGTCTTTCCCAGTCTGTCTGTAGCTTTCCCAGTCTCTCTCTTTCCCTGTCTGTCTGTCTCTTTCCCCATCTGTCTGTCTCCCCACTGACATCTTATTACCTCACACATAAGCCCCTCATACTATGAATGTCCTTTGTTCCTATAGCAACCAATCGCAGCTCCTATTAATAACCTGTAACTCCTAGCTCCATTCACTTTAAAGGTGTTACGTCACCACCGGAGTTCACTCCAGCGACTTCTGCTCCGATCACCAGGCGATGCCGTGTTCCTGCCGTAGATGGTGCTGGTGATGGGAGAGGATTCGATGCCAGTGGCACCGGTGGGCGCAGGTTCCGATCATCCACTGGGTTGGGTTTTCTTGGGATCTGCAGTACCACTGGCGGACTGTGGGTGGCGTGTGTCTTCCAGCTGAAGTTGCCAGCGTTCAGCTAAAGCCAATGGGAAGACACCACACCCTTCTTATTCCCCCTCCTGTCACATGACCACTGCCAGAGATTGTTCTGATTTCCTGGCTCCTGGTCCGCCCTATTCTGTTTTGTGATTCCTGTGTGTTGACTTCTGCATGTTTTCTGACTACCCTTCTGCCTGCTGTTTTTGTACCTCGCTGCCTGATCCGGAGTTGACCTCTGCTCCGTTTTCTGATTACATCCTTGTCTGCCGATTCTGTCCCTGTTCTGCAATTCCTGGTTTGACCCTGCCTGACGACTACTCTCATTGGACTGCAGCCTTCAACAGGTAGTGATCTCCAGGGCCCTGTGTAATTCCAAATCCCTGTATAGGGGTTAAAGGGTTTCAGGGTTCTGGGGGTCCTGCTTGATGAGTGGCTTCCCTCTAGCCTGTCCATTACATCCCATCTGAGTCTGTTGATCCAGGCAGGCGTTACAAAAGGATACATTAAAAAGAGCCTGTGGAGGAAAAGGAGCAATAGGGTCTTACCAGGTAGACAGGGAGAGAGATGGTGAAGAATGTACTCACCTATAGGGGTTGTGAAAAGGTCACAAGACCTAGACCAGCATGTAATGGTGGAGATAGCTGCAGCACCAGACATTCAGGCACATAAAAACATCAAAGGAGACAGGTTGTCATTGCCGCTCTTTTTTCACCACTCAGAAGACGAAAACTAAATTATCCGAGTCTTTATTAAAGGAGACAATACAAGTCAACGCGTTTCTGGGGTGGGTCACAGCCCCCTTCTTCAGGACAAAATAGCAATATAGTCCTATTTTGTCCTGAAGAAGGGGGCTGTGACCCCAGAAACGCGTTGACTTGTATTAGCTCCTTCAATAAAAACTCGGATGATTTAATTTTTGTCTTCTGAGTGGTGAAAAAAGCACGGCGATGACAACCCGTCTCCTTTGATGTTTTTATCTTGACTTTAAAGAAGGTAGATTTTTTGGAGAGTAACTGTAAAGCGCGGGGTTACATTTTCCCAGGAAAACATAGTCTACGATGTTCTCTGAGTCACATGAGGTGTTTGTACAAAATTTCGTGATTGTAGATGCGACAATGCAAATTTCTTTAGCAGACACAAACATACAGACACACACACACACACATGCGCTCAGCTTTATAAATTAGACTAATAATCTGTCTGTCTCTATCTCTTTGTCTGTCTCTTTCCCTATCTGTCTCTCTATCTCTGTGTCTGTCTGTCTCTTTCCCTGTCTGTCTCTCTATCTGTGTCTGTCTCTCTATCTCTGTGTCTGTCTGTCTCTTTCCCTGTCTGTCTCTCTATCTGTGTCTGTCTCTTTTCCTGTCTGTCTCTTTCCCTGTCTGTCTCTTGTTTGTGTCTGTCGTCTGTCTCTTTGTCTGTGTCTATTTGTTTGTCTGTCTGTCTCTATCTTTCCCTGTCTGTCTCTTTTCCTGTCTGTCTGTCTCTTTCCCTGTCTGTGTCTGTCTGTCTCTATGTCTGTGTCTTTCCTTGTCTGTCTGTCTCGTTGTCTGTCACTTTTTCTGTCTGTCTGTCTATTTCCCTGTCTCTTTCCCTGGCTGCATTGCGACACGCCAATATTCCATTTAAGGGCGTGGCTGCGCATTCTTCTGAAATTGCACTGCACTGTGGCTCTCAGCTCCATTGACTTTAATGGAGGCAGGTTTGTTGGCGAATAACTAAAGTGCGGGGTTCAAATTTTCCCTCAAAACATAGTCTATGATGTTCCCTGAGTCACATGAGGCGTCTATGCAAAATTTCTCACATGAGGCGTCTGTGCAAAATTTCGTGATTGTACATGCGATGGTGGGAATTCCTTTAGTGGACATACATACATACACACATACAGTGCCTACAAGTAGTATTCAACCCCCTGCAGATTTAGCAGGTTTGATAAGATGCAAATAAGTTAGAGCCTGCAAACTTCAAACAAGAGCAGGATTTATTAACAGATGCATAAATCTTACAAACCAACAAGTTATGTTGCTCAGTTACATTTTAATAAATTTTCAACATAAAAGTGTGGGTCAATTATTATTCAACCCCTAGGTTTAATATTTTGTGGAATAACCCTTGTTTGCAATTACAGCTAATAATCGTCTTTTATAAGACCTGATCAGGCCGGCACAGGTCTCTGGAGTTATCTTGGCCCACTCCTCCATGCAGATCTTCTCCAAGTTATCTAGGTTCTTTGGGTGTCTCATGTGGACTTTAATCTTGAGCTCCTTCCACAAGTTTTCAATTGGGTTAAGGTCAGGAGACTGACTAGGCCACTGCAACACCTTGATTTTTTCCCTCTTGAACCAGGCCTTGGTTTTCTTGGCTGTGCGCTTTGGGTCGTTGTCTCGTTGGAAGATGAAATGACGACCCATCTTAAGATCCTTGATGGAGGAGCGGAGGTTCTTGGCCAAAATCTCCAGGTAGGCCGTGCTATCCATCTTCCCATGGATGCGGACCAGATGGCCAGGCCCCTTGGCTGAGAAATAGCCCCACAGCATGATGCTGCCACCACCATGCTTGACTGTAGGGATGGTATTCTTGGGGTCGTATGCAGTGCCATCCAGTCTCCAAACGTCACGTGTGTGGTTGGCACCAAAGATCTCGATCTTGGTCTCATCAGACCAGAGAACCTTGAACCAGTCTGTCTCAGAGTCCTCCAAGTGATCATGAGCAAACTGTAGACGAGCCTTGACATGACGCTTTGAAAGTAAAGGTACCTTACGGGCTCGTCTGGAACGGAGACCATTGCGGTGGAGTACGTTACTTATGGTATTGACTGAAACCAATGTGCCCACTGCCATGAGATCTTCCCGGAGCTCCTTCCTTGTTGTCCTTGGGTTAGCCTTGACTCTTCGGACAAGCCTGGCCTCGGCACGGGTGGAAACTTTCAAAGGCTGTCCAGGCCGTGGAAGGCTAACAGTAGTTCCATAAGCCTTCCACTTCCGGATGATGCTCCCAACAGTGGAGACAGGTAGGCCCAACTCCTTGGAAAGGGTTTTGTACCCCTTGCCAGCCTTGTGACCCTCCACGATCTTGTCTGTGATGGCCTTGGAATGCTCCTTTGTCTTTCCCATGTTGACCAAGTATGAGTGCTGTTCACAAGTTTGGGGAGGGTCCTAATTAGTCAGAAAAGGCTGGAAAAAGAGATAATTAATCCAAACATGTGAAGCTCATTGTTCTTTGTGCCTGAAATACTTCTTAATACTTTAGGGGAACCAAACAGAATTCTTGTGGTTTGAGGGGTTGAATAATAAATGACCCTCTGAATAAACTTTTCACAATTTAAAAAAAAAAATAAAAAAAGAAATAACATTCTTTTTTGCTGCAGTGCATTTCACACTTCCAGGCTGATCTACAGTCCAAATGTCACAATGCCAAGTTAATTCCGAATGTGTAAACCTGCTAAATCTGCAGGGGGTTGAATACTACTTGTAGGCACTGTACACTCAGCTTTATATATTAGATCTGTCCCTTTCCCTATTTGTCTCTTTTCCTGTCTGTGTGTCTGTCTCTTTCCCTGTCTGTCGCTTTCTGTCTGTCTCTTTCTGTCTCTTTCCCGGTCTGTCTCTGTCTGCCTCCTTCCCTCTCTGTCTGCCTCTTTTTGTCTGTCTCTATGTCTGTCTGCCTCTGTTTTTCTCTGTTTCTGTCTTTCTCTCTCCACCAATATCATATTAGCTCACACATAAGCTTCTTGTGCTAAAAATGTTCTTCGTTGCCTATAGCAACCAATCACAGCTCCTATTAATGACTTTAAAGGAGGCAGGTTTATTGGAGTGTAACTGTAAAGCGCGGGGTTAAATTTTCCCCTCAAAACATAGTCTACGCTACGACATTCCCTGAGTCAAGTTAAGTGTCTGTGCAAAATTTTGTGATTGTAAATGTGATGGTGCAGATTCCTTTAGCGGACAAACACACACATATACATGCACACACACACACATACATGCACACACACACACATACATACACACAGCTTTATATATTAGATGCATTCCCCTCATTTTTTCTAATGTTTGCAGCAGATTCATCACTTGGGAAATTTTTATGGTATATGCGCACTCTGCGTTTTCGGTTTTATAACTAAACTGCACCCTCTGGCAGACTTTGACAACTGTAAACACTGTTTGACAAAAAAAAAAGTGGTAAAAACGCATCCGTTTTTGCCACATTTTTGTTAATGCTTTTTTTATAGGAGAAATTTTTTTTTGTAGAATAGTATAATTGATAGATATTTAGAATAGATGGATAGATAGAAAAAATAGATTAAAAGAATAGATAGAAAGAATAGAGAGAATAAAGAGAACAAATAACAGATTAGCTCAATATATAGAGATAGCTAGGTTGGCCAGCTGTTTTTTAAATTTTTTTTGGTAAAAAAATGACTTGGGGTCCCCCCATTTTTCATAGTCAGCACAGGAACAGCAGCAGCTTGCAACCCTCAGCTGTCTGCTGTACCTTGGCTGGTTATGAAAAATAGAATTGATCCCACGCTTTTTTAAAAAAAATGTTTTAAATAACATGGGGTTCCCTCCATTTTTCTAAAACCAGCCAAGGTACAGCAGACAACTGGGGGCTGATATTATAAGGGTGGGAAGACCCATTGTTATGTGGCCCTTTCCAACCTAACAATAGCAGCCCACAGCCGCCCCAGAAGTGGCGCATCCATAAAGATGCGCCAATTCTGGAGCTGGGCCCAGCTCTTCCCATTGCCGTAGTGCGGTGGCAATCAGGGTAATAAGGAGTTACTAACAGCCCACAGCTGCTACTAAGCCCTAGCTTAGTGATGGCAGGCATCTATGAGACACCTCCCATCACTAATCTGTAAGTGAAAGTAAATAGACACAAACACCCAAAAATCCTTTATTTGAAATAAAAGACAAAAAATGCACCCTCTTTCACCACTTTCTTAACCCCAACACACCCCTGCAGGTCTGAAGTAATCCACACGAGGTCCATGACTCTTCCAGCACGGCTACATCTCTGAATCTCACAGCGAGCGCCATAGAACAAGACTGCTCGGGGGTAATGTTGGTAGAATGTGATGAGGCACTGTGGTTAACATGGTCAAAGGCCAATGAGGCTGGAAAGTGACGGGAAACTGTGACTAATATTGTCACTGGTCAATGTGGCTGTAATGTGATGGGGCACAGTAACTAATATCATTAGTGGGCAATGTGGCTGGAAAGTGATGGGGCACTGTCGTTAACATCATCAGGGAGCAATGTGGGCTAGAATGTGATGGGGCATTGTGACTAACATCATCAGAGGCCAATGAGGCTGGAAAGTGATGGTGCATGGCTGTAGAAACATTACAAGAGGGGCTGGCTGTGGGAACATTGCAAGAGGGGCTGGCTGTAGGAACATTGCAAGAGGGGCTGGCTGTGGGAACATTGCAAGAGGGGCTGGCTGTGGGAACATTGCAAGAGGGGCTGGCTGTGGGAACATTGCAAGAGGGGCTGGCTGTGGGAACATTGCAAGAGGGGCTGGCTGTGGGAACATTGCAAGAGGGGCTGGCTGTGGGGACATTGCAAGAGGGTCTGGCTGTGGGGACATTGCAAGAGGGGCTGGCTGTAGAAACATTACAAGAGGGGCTAGCTGTGGGGACAATACAAGAGGGTCTGGCTGTGGGGACATTACAACAGGGGCTGGCTGTGGGGACATTACAACAGGGGCTGGCTGTGGGGACATTACAACAGGGGCTTGCTGTGGGGACATTACAAGAGGGGCTGTCTGTATGGACATTACAAGAGGGGCTGGCTGTGGGGACATTACAAGAGGGGCTGGCTGTGGGGACATTACAAGAGGGGCTGGCTGTGGGGACATTACAAGAGGGGCTGGCTGTGGGGACATTACAAGAGGGGCTGGCTGTGGGGACATTACAAGAGGGGCTGGCTGTGGGGACATTACAAGAGGGGCTGGCTGTGGGGACATTACAAGAGGGGCTGGCTGTGGGGACATTACAAGAGGGGCTGGCTGTGGGGACATTACAAGAGGGGCTGGCTGTGGGGACATTACAAGAGGGGCTGGCTGTGGGGACATTACAAGAGGGGCTGGCTGTGGGGACATTACAAGAGGGGCTGGCTGTGGGGACATTACAAGAGGGGCTGGCTGTGGGGACATTACAAGAGGGGCTGGCTGTGGGGACATTACAAGAGGGGCTGGCTGTGGGGACATTACAAGAGGGGCTGGCTGTAGGGACATTACAAGAGGGGCTGGCTGTGGGGACATTACAAGAGGGGCTGGCTGTGGGGACATTACAAGAGGGGCTGGCTGTGGGGACAATAACAGACGAGTTCCAAGTTAGTGGGGATAGGTCGAGAGAGAGTACCCCAATACCCTAGTACCCCAGCATACTTCCGAGACCAGAGGAAACATGGCGCCGATGGCCGTGGGGCACCTGTACCATCTAGACAGAACCTTGTAATTCCTCTCATGTGACAGCATACCCGTTCCCATCTGATCAAGAAGTGAGGCGTATCGCTGCTTGCCCCATGCATGCCTTCCTGAAGCATCTTCTAAAGTAGCGACACGGTATGGTCTGGAGGGTCCTGTCGGAGACACAGGTTCTCAAATGCGGTATGCGGGCGAAAAACAGCTTGGCGCGGCAGGGATCTAATAAAACTATCTATTTGCCTATGAAGGAACCAAGCGTCCACAGAGGCTTCCCCCCTACGGAGAAAGTCTTGTAAAGGTCTAATACCTGTTTGGGATATGAAGTCAGATATAATCGGGTGCTCGGCCCTTGGCTTGTGTAGGAAAACCTGCCTGTGTTCACCTGCTGGGAACGATGGGTTATCGTGTATGGTAGTTAGGGGTCCCGGGACGGAAGATATATGATGTGATCTGCTATGATGAGGGGGACTGTGTTCCTTGTTGGCCTCACAGAGGACCAGAGAAGTCCCCGGGGCTGGATGTGTATTGAGAAAATTCCGCTTCCACCCAGGTTTTCATCGACCAGCCATGGAACAGGTCTAATATGCATGTTCCCATCAATGCATAGTGATAAAGGCGAACGTTCGGAAGACCCGTGCCGCCCATTTCCCTAGATCTGCCAAGCAGAGAATACGATAAGCGGGGATGCTCATATGCCCATACAAATTTAGTTATCGCGGACTTAAGACGGGAGAAGAACGAAGCCTGCAGCAGCAGAAGAAGTAGAATAGTCGTGGAGGATATCCATATCCATTTTAATGGTATTAATCCTTCCAAACCATGACAGCTTTGCTCTATTCCACCGCATCAAGTCCACCTCAACTGTCTTCAGGATACTTGTGGAATTGGTGTCGTAAAGCCGGCACGGGTCCGCTGTCAGTTTGATGCCCACATAGTTTAGACATACTGACTGCCATCTGAATGGAAAGGAGGACCTCAGCCGTGCCACCTCGTCCTGCGAGAGGGACACATTCAGCATCTCCGACTTATGGGAGTTCATTTTGAAATAGGTGGCCAAAGTAACACAATTCCGACATTATATTTGGGAGACTAATAACAGGGTTGAGGTATTTTCCTTTTTTGTACAGTTACTCTGTTTTAATAAGGTGTGAGAGTAAGGGGTGCTTCACACATAGCGAGATCGCTACCGAAATCGCTGCTACGACACGGTTTTGGTGACGCAACAGTGACCTCATTAGCGATCTCGCTGTGTGTGACACTGAGCAGCGATCTGGCCCCTGCTGTGAAATCGCTGATCGTTACACACAGCCCTGGTTCGTTTTCTTCAAAGGCGCTCTCCCGCTGTGACACACAGATCGCTGTGTGTGACAGCGAGAGAGCGACGAAATGAAGCGAGCAGGGAGCAGGAGCCGGCGTCTGGCAGCTGTGGTAAGCTGTAACCAGGGTAAACATCGGGTAACCAAGGGAAGACCTTTCCCTGGTTACCCGATATTTACCTTAGTTACCAGCCTCCGCAGCTCTCACGCTGCCTGTGCTGCCGGCTCCGGCTCTCTGCACATGTAGCTGCAGTACACATCAGGTAATTAACCCGATGTGTACTGTAGCTAGGAGAGCAAGGAGCCAGCGCTCAGTGTGCGCGGCTTCCTGCTCTCTGCACATGTTGCAGCACAGCGACGCGTGTCGTTATGATCGCTGCTTTGGCTGCTGTGTTTGACAGCTAAGCAGCGATCATAACAGCGACTTACAAGGTCGCTGTTACGTCACAGAAAATGGTGACGTAACAGCGACGTCATTGTCGCTTAGTGTGAACCCAGCCTAAGGTCCCAGCAGGGCAGTGTGTGTATGCAGCACTGACCGGTAATGCCATGAAGCATGTGGCTAGTATGGTCTGGGGCATTGTGTCTGACATAGCGGTATTCATGATTGGCAGCATGATGGACACTTTGGCTAACATTTTCAGGACATAGAGGATTTGCTGCTAACTAGTGATGAGCGGGCACTACCATGCTCAAGTGCTCAGTACTTGTAACTAGTGATGAGCGGGCACTACCATGCTCAGGTGCTAGGTACTGGTAACTAGTGATGAGTGGGCACTACCATGCTCGGGTGCTCTGTACTCGTAACTAGTGATGAGCGGGCACTACCATGCTCGGGTGCTCAGTACTCATAAGTAGTGATGAGCGAGCACTACCATGCTCAGGTGCTCAGTACTGGTAACTAGTGATGAGCGGGCACTACCATGCTCGGGTGCTCTGTACTCGTAACTAGTGATGAGCGGGCACTACCATGCTCGGGTGCTCTGTACTCGTAACTAGTGATGAGCGGGCACTACCATGTTCGGGTGCTCAGTACTCGTAACTAGTAATGAGCGGGCACTACCATGCTCGGGTGCTCAGTACTGGTAACTAGTGATGAGCGGGCACTACCATGCTCGGGTGCTCAGTACTCGTAACTAGTGATGAGCAAGCACTACCATGCTCGGGTGCTCGGTACTGGTAACTAGTGATAAGTGGGCATTACCATGCTCGGGTGCTCAGTACTGGTAACTAGTGATGAGCGGGCACTACCATGCTCGGGTGCTCAGTACTGGTAACTAGTGATGAGCGGGCACTACCATGCTCGGGTGCTCAGTACTGGTAACTAGTGATGAGCGGGCATTACCATGCTCGGGTGCTCAGTACTGGTAACTAGTGATGAGCGGGCACTGCCATGCTCGGGTGCTCAGTACTCGTAACTAGTGATGAGCGGGCACTACCATGCTCAGGTGCTCAGTACTCGTAACTAGTGATGAGCGAGCACTACCATGCTCGGGTGCTCAGTACTCGTAACTAGTGATGAGCGAGCACTACCATGCTCGGGTGCTCTGTACTCGTAACTAGTGATGAGCGGGCACTACCATGCTCGGGTGTTCAGTACTCGTAACTAGTGATGAGCGGGCACTACCATGCTCGGGTGTTCAGTACTCGTAACTAGTGATGAGCGAGCACTACCATGCTCGGGTGCTCAGTACTCGTAACTAGTGATGAGCGGGCACTACCATGCTCGGGTGCTCAGTACTCGTAACTAGTGATGAGCGAGCACTACCATGCTCGGGTGCTCAGTACTCGTAACTAGTGATGAGCGGGCACTACCATGCTCGGGTGCTCAGTACTCGTAACTAGTGATGAGCGAGCACTACCATGCTCGGGTGCTCAGTACTCGTAACTAGTGATGAGCGAGCACTACCATGCTCGGGTGCTCTGTACTTGTAACTAGTGATGAGCAGGCACTACCATGCTCGGGTGTTCAGTACTTGTAACTAGTGATGAGCGGGCACTACCATGCTCGGGTGCTCAGTACTCGTAACTAGTGATGAGCGGGCACTACCATGCTCGGGTGCTCAGTACTCGTAACTAGTGATGAGCGGGCACTACCATGCTCGGGTGCTCAGTACTCGTAACTAGTGATGAGCGGGCACTACCATACTCGGGTGCTCAGTACTCGTAACTAGTGATGAGCGGGCACTACCATGCTCGGGTGCTCAGTACTCGTAACTAGTGATGAGCGAGCACTACCATGCTCGGGTGCTCAGTACTGGTAACTAGTGATGAGCGGACACTACCATGCTCGGGTGCTCAGTACTTGTAACTAATGATGAGCGGGCACTACCATGCTCAGGTGCTCAGCACTGGTAACTAGTGATGAGCGGGCACTACCATGCTCGGGTGCTCTGTACTCGTAACTAGTGATGAGCGGGCACTACCATGCTCAGTACTGGTAACTAGTGATGAGCGGGCACTACCATGCTCAGGTGCTCAGTACTTGTAACTAATGATGAGCGGGGACTACCATGCTCGGGTGCTCAGTACTGGTAACTAGTGATGAGCGGGCACTACCATGCTCGGGTGCTCAGTACTCGTAACTAGTGATGAGTGAGCACTACCATGCTCGGGTGCTCAGTACTGGTAACTAGTGATGAGCGGGCACTACCATGCTCAGGTGCTCAGTACTCGTAACTAGTGATGAGCGGGCACTACCATGCTCGGGTGCTCAGTACTCGTAACTAGTGATGAGCGGGCACTACCATGCTCGGGTGCTCAGTACTCGTAACTAGTGATGAGCGGGCACTACCATGCTCGGGTGTTCAGTACTGGTAACTAGTGATGAGTGGGCACTACCATGCTCAGGTGCTCAGTACTCGTAACTAGTGATGAGCGGGCACTACCATGCTCGGGTGCTCAGTACTGGTAACTAGTGATGAGCGGGCACTACCATGCTCAGGTGCTCAGTACTGGTAACTAGTGATGAGCGGGCACTACCATGCTCGGGTGCTCAGTACTCGTAACTAGTGATGAGCGGGCACTACCATGCTCGGGTGCTCAGTACTGGTAACTAGTGATGAGCGGGCACTACCATGCTCAGGTGCTCAGTACTGGTAACTAGTGATGAGCGGGCACTACCATGCTCGGGTGCTCAGTACTGGTAACTAGTGATGAGCGGGCACTACCATCCTCGGGTGCTCAGTACTCGTAACTAGTGATGAGCGGGCACTACCATGCTCGGGTGCTCAGTACTGGTAACTAGTGATGAGCGGGCACTACCATGCTCGGGTGCTCAGTACTCGTAACTAGTGATGAGCGGGCACTACCATGCTCAGGTGCTCAGTACTGGTAACTAGTGATGAGCGGGCACTACCATGCTCAGGTGCTCAGTACTCGTAACTAGTGATGAGCGGGCACTAACATGCTCGGGTGCTCAGTACTGGTAACTAGTGATGAGGAGCACTACCATGCTCGGGTGCTCAGTACTGGTAACTAGTGATGAGCGGGCACTACCATGCTCAGGTGCTCAGTACTGGTAACTAGTGATGAGCGGGCACTACCATGCTCGGGTGCTCAGTACTCGTAACTAGTGATGAGTGAACCCCCCGATGTCAACAAATACAAGAAAAGAAAAATGAAGACGTAATAAAAAGCAAATGATGAACCAGGCCCAAAGTATTGGTGCTTAGTAGGGCCTGAAGCCAAAGAGCTGTTCCCGTTGTCATATAGCGCCCCCTGGGGACCTGCGCTTGCCATAACAGTATATGATGGGAGTTCTTTTGCATTTTATGACTTTTTTTTGTCGCTCGTTCTCCTTGTTGTTTCTTAAAAAGGAAAATTTCAGACCAAAAACTCATTTTGTGAAAGGAATGATGAGATTTGATGGACTCGCTGGAGACAAACGTAGAAGGATTAATTATTAACGCTGACATACTGCAGACGGCCGCGGTTACCTTATCCATTGTAGTGTTAGCTCCCGGTTGTCATGTCCTCACCACAAGGCTCGTCCATAAGAAATGAGTGGAGGGAGCGGATGGATCTCATTGTAGTCCATGTCTGGGGCTGAGAAGAAGGAAATGCAGGAAGGAGGCAGCACCACGACACATGGCACGAGGAGAAGGGGGGCATCTGGAGGGCTTCTCTGGAAGTCAGCAGACTTCTAGTTCTGTGGTAGATCCAATCCAAATCATGCTAGCGGCCCGATCCACCTGGAACAGATAAGGCATTTAATAATTCCAGAAAATAACCTCATAAAGAAGTTACCAGTATCATCAGGTTATTAACACCCCAGATTGTCCCCATGAAGATCAATATATGTGGCTCCTCTGTGGGATCGGTCTTCATGGTCCCAAAGAGATCAGCAATAGTGGAACAAAAAGGATTGGTCTTTAGTTAAGGTCACAAAGGGGATTGCTCCTCATGGTCCTAAAGGGATCTGTCATAGTGGACCCAAGGGGATCGGTCTTTGTGATCTCAAGGGGATCGGTCATTGTGATCTCAAGGGGATATGTCATCGTAGTTTCAAGGGGAGTGGTCATTGTGATCCCAAGGGTATAGGTTATTGTGATCTCAAGGGGATCGGTCACTGTGGTCCCAAGAGGATTGGTCATCATGGTCCCAAAGGGATCAGTCATTGTAGCCCCAAGGGGATTGGTCATCGTGGTTCAATAGGGATCGGTCATCATGGTCTCAACGGGATCGGGCATCGTGGTCGCAAGGGGATCGGTCATCATGGTCCCAAGGGGATCGGTCATCGTGGTCCCAAGGGGATCGGTCATCGTGGTCCCAAGGGGATCGGTCATCGTGGTCCCAAGGGGATCGGTCATCGTGGTCCCAAGGGGATCGGGCATCGTGGTCCCAAGGGGATCGGGCATCGTGGTCCCAAGGGGATCGGTCATCGTGGTCCCAAGGGGATCGGTCATCGTGGTCCCAAGGGGATTGGTCATCGTGGTCCCAAGGGGATTGGTCATCGTGGTCCCAAGGGGATTGGTCATCGTGGTCCCAAGGGGATTGGTCATTGTTGTCCCAAGGAGATTGGTCATCGTGGTACCAAGGGGATTGGTCATCGTGGTACCAAGGGGATCGGTCATTGTAGCCCCAAGGGGATTGGTCATCGTGGTTCAATAGGGATCGGTCATCATGGTCTCAAGGGGATTGGTCATCATGGTACCAAAGGGATTGGTCATCGTGGTTCAAAAGTGATCGGTCATCATGGTCTTAAAGGGATCGGTCATCGTGGTTCGAAGGGGATCAATCATAGCGTCCTACGAGGATCGGTCATTGCTGTGCCATATTGCTCAATTATCAATGCCCTTAAAGAACGGGTTGGTTACACCTTAAAGGTGATGTTCGTCTGTCCTCAAAGTTATGGGTCAGCGACGTCTCCCGGTGAGGTGTCAGTGCCCCTCGGGTGAGAGCTGCACCTCCCCCTCCCACTCACCCTGGTCCATCTGGCAGGATTTCGCAGACACTCACACTCACCTGGTGCCCACGTCCATGCTCCTTCTCACATGCTGATAATCCCTATGCTGACCCTTTACAACGGTAGATCCCCTCCTAGACCCGATCCGTCCTATAATCCGCACAGCAGTTCCGATCCACAGGTATCACAAGGGTCCGGGACGGGACAGATCCCCGGAGAGTCCTGCCCAGTGTGAGGGGTCTCCCTCCTCCGCCTCCTCCTCCTTCTGCTCTGTACAAGCCGCCGGGGAGGGGAAGGGGGGTCGTCGTCATGGTTACAGCTTCCAGGCGACAGTGTTCGCCACGAAATCCTTCCGCCCAATCAGCTAGGAACCAACGTTGTTGTCTTGGTTGCTGGAAGGACGATATTTTGGTTGGGACCGGATGTTATATGCGCGTGGGGAGCGGAGCCCGGATAAGACGGCAGCATGGGGAAGCCTCGGAGGTGAGTGAGCGGATTGTCCTGTGCCTGTACCTGTATATAGGTGTGAACACTGCCCTGCGACATCTGTGGGGGCTTGCGACATCTGTGGGGGCTGTAATGGCGGATTCCCACAGAACGGAAGCCTGAGTAGTGTGCTTTATTGGCAACGATACGACATATGCGATCTGTGGTGTACGCCTATAACTGTGGAGCCCATATGTCTTATTTCCACTATGGTTGCTTTTTGTTGTGATTGCACCTTTAACCCCTTGAAGGGTTTCTCCCATCCTCACAGGAGCTGGTAATAACAAGCTTTTGCAATTTACTGTTTATAAAAATTTGCAGCCATTCTTGAGATATTAACCCTTCTCTTGTTTACAGTTTGTTGCCTAGGAGACAGACCACTACTGCTATATTGTTAGAGGTGGCCGGTATTAGGAGGTTACATCACTCGCCAGCGTCCTGGTCAGCTTACAACCTCCATAGAAAGGAGCTTGGATGCTCTGCACATGTTCTGTGTAGCAGCGGTGGTCAATCTCCAAGGCAACAAGCTGAAAAGAAAAGTGTTAATATCTCAAGAGCTGCAGCATTGCTTATCCTTAGAAGATGCACTGACAGTACCCAGCTATGAAGAGCGGAATAACCTTTATTTATACGGGGTATTTTAGTCTGCAGAACGCAGGTTGTTTTTTTTTTTTTTCTTTTTATGTTTTCTGAGAGCGGTAACCTCTTTAGTTTTCTGTTTAATGTAAGGTTTTATGGCCTTGATTATTGGTAGGTAAGGTTGCATATTTTAATTGCACCATTTTAGGAGTAGATATAATGTATTAATGTTTTTATGAAAGGCAAAGTGGAAGTATTGTACTTTTCATTTTATAAGACGCACCCCAAAATTAGAGAAAAGAAAAAGGGAAAATTTAAAATATGGCATTCGTCTTACAATCTGGTGGAGGAGTAGGACGGTGGAGGAGTAGGACGGTGGAGGAGTAGGACGGTGGAGGAGTAGGACGGTGGAGGAGTAGGACGGTGGAGGAGTAGGACGGTGGAGGAGTAGGACGGTGGAGGAGTAGGACGGTGGAGGAGTAGGACGGTGGAGGAGTAGGACGGTGGAGGAGTAGGACGGTGGAGGAGTAGGACGGTGGAGGAGTAGGACGGTGGAGGAGTAGGACAGTGGGAGGGTGGTGGTGGAGGAGGAGGAGGAGGGGTAGGAGGGTGGTGATGGAGGAGGAGGAGGGGTAGGAGGGTGGTGATGGAGGAGGAGGAGGGGTAGGAGGGTGGTGATGGAGGAGGAGGAGGGGTAGGAGGGTGGTGATGGAGGAGGAGGAGTAGGACGGTGGTGATGGAGGAGGAGGAGTAGGACGGTGGTGATGGAGGAGGAGGAGTAGGACGGTGGTGATGGAGGAGGAGGAGTAGGACGGTGGTGATGGAGGAGGAGGAGTAGGACGGTGGTGATGGAGGAGGAGGAGTAGGACGGTGGTGATGGAGGAGGAGGAGGAGTAGGACGGTGGTGATGGAGGAGGAGGAGGAGTAGGACGGTGGTGATGGAGGAGGAGGAGTAGGACGGTGGTGATGGAGGAGGAGGAGTAGGACGGTGGTGATGGAGGAGGAGGAGTAGGACGGTGGTGATGGAGGAGGAGGAGGAGTAGGACGGTGGTGATGGAGGAGGAGGAGGAGTAGGACGGTGGTGATGGAGGAGGAGGAGGAGTAGGACGGTGGTGATGGAGGAGGAGGAGGAGTAGGACGGTGGTGATGGAGGAGGAGGAGGAGGAGGAGTAGGACGGTGGTGATGGAGGAGGAGGAGGAGTAGGACGGTGGTGATGGAGGAGGAGGAGGAGGAGTAGGACGGTGGTGATGGAGGAGGAGGAGGAGGAGTAGGACGGTGGTGATGGAGGAGGAGGAGGAGGAGTAGGACGGTGGTGATGGAGGAGGAGGAGGAGGAGTAGGACGGTGGTGATGGAGGAGGAGGAGGAGGAGTAGGACGGTGGTGATGGAGGAGGAGGAGGAGGAGTAGGACGGTGGTGATGGAGGAGGAGGAGGAGGAGTAGGACGGTGGTGATGGAGGAGGAGGAGGAGTAGGACG